>NW_004443973.1:17577251-17578676 GCF_000243295.1 Trichechus manatus latirostris
AATTCACAACTAGAAATTACACAACGACAACAATTAGAAATCCAAAAGATAAACAACAAGATTTCAGAAATGGATGGTGTCATAGAAGGGCTGAGAAGCAGATTTGAAACCGTGGAAGACATGATCAGTGGAATTGAAGATAAACACTTGGATACAACTCTGTTTGAAGAAAACTCAGAAAAAAGAACAAAGAAAAACGAAGAGACCCTGAGAGGTATGTGGGACACAATCAAAAGCAAAAATTTGCTAGTGATTGGAATTCCAAAACAGGGAGAATACAGAAAACACAGAGAGGATCATTGAAGAACTGCTGATAGAAAACTTCCCCAATGTCATGAAAGATGAAAAGCTGGCCATCCAAGAAGCTCGACGAACCCCACATAGAAGAAACCTCAAAAGCAAATCACGAAGACATATCATAATCACACTCACCAAAACCAAAGACAAAGAATCCTGAGAGCAGCTCGTGAAAAACAAGAAGTCACACGGAGAGGAAAAACAATAAGACTAAGGTTACATTATTCGGCAGAAACCATGCAGGCAAGCAGGGAATGGGATGACATATATAAAATCTTGAAAGAAAAAAATTGCCAACCAAGAATAATATATCCTGCAAAACTCTCATTCAAATATGATGGTGAAATTAGGTCATTTCCAGACAAACAGAAATTAAGGGAATATGTAAACTCAAACCAAACTTACAAGAATTATTAAAGGGAGTTCTTCGATCTGAGGACAAACAGCTTCAGCTCACAGGCAGAAGCTAGGACGAAGGATCGTACCAGCCAGACACCAATCTAGGAAATGAACTCTCGAAGACTATCCAACACCAAAAGAAATACAACAGGGAATCAGAGCAGTCAACTGATGGATGACAACAACATCAAAACAATAAAAGGGGGAATAAACAGCATAGGTATAGAACCTTCTAATGGAGAGGAAGGAAAGGTGATACCAAGTAATGGTAGACTGCTTCAAACTTAGCAAGATAAGGATAAAATTCATGGTAACCACAAAGAAAGTTAACAGACATACTCTTAAAAAAAAAAAGAAGAAGAAAACCATAAAGTCTCAGCAAAAACAAAACCTCCAAAAACAAAAGAAATGAAAAAAAAGTCCACAAACAAAAGTGAATCAGCACAAGAGAGTAAGAAGAACAAAGAAAACGTCAGCACCGCAGAAAAAAGCACTACGAAATGACAGCAATGAACTCACATCTATCAATAATTACACTGAATGTAAATGGACTCAATGCACCCATAAAGAGACAGAGATTCACAGAATGGATAAGAAAACAGGATCCATCAATATGCTGTCTACAAGAGACTCACCTTAAAAACAAAGATGTGCATTTATTAACAGTCAAAGGTTGGAAAAAAATATATCAAGCTAACAACTACCAAAAAAGAGCAGGAGTGGCAATTC
>NW_004443973.1:17578776-17642660 GCF_000243295.1 Trichechus manatus latirostris
GTGTGTATTACTGTTTCATGAGAAACTATTTGTTCTGTAAGCCTTCACCTGAAGTACAATAAAAAAAAAAATTAAAAAATAAATAAACTAAAGACAAGAAAAAACAACAACAACAGCAACACCAATCAAACACCCGCTGCCATCAAGTTGATTCTGACTCATAGTAACCCTAAAGGGCAGAGTAGAAGTGCCCCATAGGGTTTCCAAGGCTGTAATCTTTTCAGAACTAGACTGCTACGTCTTTCTCCTACAATTAGCCATTAGGGAGATGTAAATCAAAACTACAATGAGATACCATCTCACTCCTGCAAAAATGGCACTTATCAAAACAACAGAAAATAACAAATGCTGGCAAGGTTATGGGGATATTTGTACCCTTATACACTGCTGGTGGGATTGTAAAATGTTATAACCATTATGGAAAATGGTATGGTGCTTCCTCAAAAAAGCTGAAAATACTTTATGATCCTGCAATCCCAGTCCTAGATATATATCCTAGAGATATAAGAGCAGTTACATGAATGGAACCTTGGTGGCATAGTGGTTAAGAGCTCAGCTGCTAACCAAAAGGTCAGCAGTTCAAATCCACCAGCCACTCCTTGGAAAGCCTATGGGGGAGGTTCTATTCTGTCCTATAAGGTTGTAATGAGTTGGAATTGACTAGAAGGCAACAGGTTTGTTTTTTTTTTTTTTTTTGATTGACATGAATAGACATATGCACACCTACGTTCATTGCAGCATTATTCACAATAGCAAAAAGATAGAAGCAACCTAAGTGTCTATCAATGGATGAATGGATAAACAAATTGTTGTACATACACACAAGGGAATACTACACAACTGTAATGAATAAAGTCTGCAAAACATCTTATAACACAGTTAAAGCTGGAGGACATTATGCTGAGTGAAATAAATCAATCATAAAAGCACAAATATTATATGGTCTCACTTTTACAAAATGTCAAGAATAGGTATACACACAGAAAACACCATTCTTTAATGGTTACCATGGTTAGGAGGGGAAAGGAAGGGAAACAGCTTTCTAGATAGTAGACATTTGTTATTTTTGGTGATGGGAAAGGCAATATGGGTGAAGTCTGCACAATTTGACTAAGGCAAATGAAGACACTAAGAAGTACACAAAAATAAGAGACAATTTCAGTAAACGCTATAACATATAAATTTTGCAACAACAGTAATAACAACAAAAACATATGACTGTGGTTACACAGGTATATATATATGCATATATGTTTATAGGAAGGCATATGTGAGTACATGCACATGCATGTACAGGTGTATGTGTAGGCATATGCATATACATGTTTATGTGTTCTGCACATATGTTCATATATATAATAAAGCACATAGAAGGCACAGTAGTGGAGACTTCCTAGACATATCCAAACACTTGTCAGGACTGGTTTACTGGTTAAAAGGCTTAGCACCATAGTTTTGTGGGACAACTCAGTTAATTGGCATAACTTAATTTATAAAGATAATGTTCTACATCCTAGTTTGGTGAGTAGCATCTGGGTTCTTAAAAGCTTGAGAGTAGCCATCTAAGATACAACTATTGGTCTCTACTCATCTGGAGCAAAAGAGAATGAAGAAAACCAAAGATTCCAAAGAAGAAGCTAGTCCACAGAACTAATAGCCGACACAAACCATGGCCTCTTCTAGCTTGAGACCAGAAGAATTAGATGGTGCCCAGCTACCACTACCAACCATTCTGACCAAGGACACAGATAGAATCAGAGAAAAATGTAGAACAAAATTCAAATTCCTAAAATAGGCTAGACTTATTGGACTGATAGAGACTAGCAGAACCCCTGATATCACCCTAGGATACTCTTTGAGCTTGGAGCTGAAGCCACTCCTGAATGTCATCTTTCAGCCAAATAATAGATTGACTTATAAAATAAACAATATCACCTGAGAGTGATGTGCTCCCTTAAATGATCAACTATTTAAACCAAACAGTCAACGTTTACCCAAAAGCAAAGATGAAAAGGCAAGGAGGGGCAGGAAAGCTAGATCAATGGAAACAGAACGAACAGAATGGAAAGAATGAGAATGCTGACACATTGTGAAAATTGTAACCAATATCACAGAACAATTTGTATAAAAATTGTTAAATGGGAGTGTAATTTGCTCTGTAAATTTTCTTAAAACACATTAAAATATTAAAAATATAAAAATATCCAGAGTTAAAAAAATAATAACACAAGGAGATTTTAAATTTTCCACTTACCTTCCAAAAAGAGACTGGACATATGCTGATATGTTCTGGCTATGTGTCTTTCCAAAAAGGTAATGTGAATTATTGAGATGATAACTTAGACCATTCCAGGTTGCTTAACTTCTAAAGGAGCAGACTGTAGTGTTCGCATCTGTCTTAGTCATCTAGTGCTGCTATAACAGAAATACCACAAGTGGGTGGCCTTGACAAAGAGAAGTTTATTCTCTCACAGTTCAGTAGGCTAACAAGTCCAAATTCAGAGCATCAGCTCCAGGAGAAGGCTTTCTCTGTCGGCTCTGGAGGAAGATCCTTGTGATGCATCAGTCTTCCCTTGGTCTGGGAGCATCTCAGCTCTCAGCACAGGAACCTCAGGTCAAAAGGACACACTCTGCTCCCAGCACTGCTTTCTTGGTGGTACGAGTTTCCCGTGTGTCTCTGCTCGCTTCTCTCTTTTATATCTCAAAAGAGATTGGCTTAAGACACTATCCAATCTTGTAGACCTCATCAGTATAACTCCCACTAATCCATCTTATTAGATCATAGTGATTGAATTTACAACACATAGGGAAATCACATCAGATTACAAAAATGGTACACAGTTATACAATACTGGGAATCATGACCCAGCCAAGTTGACAGATACTTTTGGGGAACACAATTCAATCCATGACAGCATCTTAGTGATATATAATGCATGGCACACCTTTCCTATTGAAAGGAATTTACCTGAGAAACGATGCTACAGAAAGAACTGCTTTTTATTTTATTAAATCTATCTTACTTTTCAAACTCTCCTTTGAGTGGTGGTTTCGCCTTGTCCATAACCCGTTGCTGTAGAGTCGCCATAGAACTCTAACATCTAGCAGCCATGTGGTGGGTCGAAGATCAAGTTAGGGCAGGGGCCACAGGCATCCCTTTCTCTCACCTGGTATAGTGATTGAAGAATGGGACAACTTACACAATGACATTTAAAAGGTAGTAAAAGCAAAGTCTTAGGCCTAACTCCCAAGTGCCTACAAACAATGATGGTTTCTTCTTTGTGCTATCCAACCATGAGATGAGAAAGCCAGAGCCTAGAAAACATTGACAGATAACATTTTTTGCAACATAAATAATTTTTGGATTCGTGTGTATGGACATCCTGGAAGGGTAGGGAATATAGGCTAGGGATGGAAAAAGGAGGAAGATGTAATATTCCTGGAATTTGTTATTATTATTTTAAATTTATAAAAGGACCACCTCTTTCAATGCATTCTTAAAAAAAGATAGCTAATAAATATTTCCAGTGAAAAGAGGGTATTGTCTTCGTGGAGGAGAAACAAGAGGTGAGCAAGTAGATGGGAAGTCAGAGTAGTTTCAGTTGCCATTCCTCACTGAGAGTCCTGAAAATCGTAAAGAGAGAAACAACTCTTTGTCCCTTTTCAGAAGAAAATGGAAAAGTGAGGGTTAAATTCCTGAAAACAATGCACTCTAGCAGATTAGGCAAAGACTCAAGCGCAGGATTTGTTAGTCCTCCCAGGGTACTACACTGTCAGGCAAACTGGGCCAGGAGGACCGTTTTTTAAATGAAGAATTAACAGTTTAAAGGCCAGTTTTACCAGGGTGCACTGATGGAGTATAATAATATTTCACAGAGAAATAAATTAGCTAAATGGCCTTGCACAGATTGTTCTGGAATGGACAGCCTGCATTTTACATCCTGAAATTCTAGTCTAGGCCATTTTCAAAGACCAGGATAGGGGACTAGATAGACTCAGATATGAGTATATGAATTCTAGGCCTGATGAGATGTTTTGAGAGGTGTTGAAATAATTTCTGTTCTCCCAAATAACCCGTCTCCTGGCTTGTCACACTGCTCTCATACAATCTGAGAGAATAATTGCTTTGGAGTTAATGTAGGTGCCTCTTTAGGTGCACTGTATTATCAGTCTGTTCCATTGTTTCTTAGCTGAGGGCACTGATGGAACAGAGTATCTGACAGGAGGGAAGAAGGCACGAAACAGATAATTTTAGGGCACTAGCAATGTCTGAAAGTGTCAGACCTGTGAAAAAAACCTTCTGGCAACCAGAGGGCAGTATGAGGGCATTAGGTACCTGGGAGTCAGGGAAATAGGGTCTCTAGTGGCTGAAGAAGAAAGTTAAAGGGAAAATGCGAAGGCAGTAAGCCACATGCTGTGTCAGAGAACTGCAAGGGAAGTGTCCCAGGCATAGGCCTCACACAAGGTGAATCTGCCAAGAAGAGAGACAAAGGAACGGTAGGATAGGTACATTAATTCGGCAAGAATGCATCCGCTCATTATCATTCATCTCTGTATCCACCCCACCTCTGTCTCTGTCCAAATGCACCATACATTTCCTGAAAAGTGAGAAAGAGCAGCAGAAACTGCTAGAGCAGAATATAATTAAAATTTATTTGTAGTAGAAGTTGGCCGTCCCCCCCACCCCCACCACTCCTCAGGTCTTTCAGGCACACTGACAACTGTCAATATCTTTAGCCATACCTGAGATGTCTCCCCCTACCCCTAACACTCTCTCCACCCTCCTCCCAAACGTTGGCCAACCACTGACACCCTTGCTTCTTGCGTGGGATAATTTTGAGGCAAGTGTTTGCACATTTTCCAGAATTTTCCCACCGATTTAAGCTCCAGGACCTCACTGTGGTAGGTGGCTTGATAGGGTACACTTTATTGACTGCCTTCCCTTCCAGGATGACTTCTACACTTCTCTACCAAAGCTACCTGCATTTTGCAAGTAAGTTATAATTCACCTGAATCTAGTCTCAGAACCTCTTCTTGGGACAGAATTTAAATAGTGAGCAAGAAAGAAATTGTGGTATTACTAACATTTGAGGAACAGTTACAGGTAATCTTCTTTTTTTTTTTGAGGTGGTGAGACCCACTTATTAGGGGTATCTTCTTCAAGAAACACGGGCCTTGAGGCTGTAGTTAGATTTAACAAACACTTGTTGTTGTTAGCTGCCGTCAAGTTGTTCCCCAACTCATGGTGACCCATGAACAACAGAACTAATTGCTGCCCGGTAATGCACCATCCCCATGACTGGTTGCAGATTGGACCTGTTGTGATTCATAGGGTTTTCATTGGATGATTATTGGAAGTGGATCACCAGGCTTTTCTTCCTAGTCCATTTTAGTTTGGAAGCTCCACTGAAACCTGTTCAACATCATGGAAACATGCAAGCCTCCACTGACAAATGAGTGGTAGCTACACATGAGTTGCATTGGCTGGAAACCAAACCCAGGTCTTCCACATAGAAGAGAAGAATTCTAACATTGAACCACCACTGCCCCCATACACTTGTTTTTGTTGTTGTTGTTATCAGCTACTTGTCCAGTTGCCTCTGACTCATGGAGATCCTATGTACAGCAGAATGAAATGTTGTCTGGTCTTGTGTCATCCTCACGATCACCAGTATGTCAGAGTTTGTCATGGCTACTATTGTGCCAATCCGTCTCACAGAAGGTCTCCCACACCATCACTGGCCTCTGCTTCACCAAACACTATGGCTTCCTCTAGCAACGGATCCCTTAACCTGGACAATTTTCTATTGTTAGTCATAGGGTTTTCATTGCCTAATTTTTGGAAGTGGATCATCAGGCCTTTCCTCCCAGTTTGTCTTAGTCTGGAAACTCCACTGGAACCTGTCTATCATGGGTGGCCCTGATGGTGCTTGAAATACTAATGGCAGAGATGCTAGCATCATAGCAACATGCAAACCTCCACAGTACAACAAACTAACAGATGGATAGTAGAATAGACACTTGAGGAGCAGTTATTATATGGTAGTCATTACACTAGGTTCTTTAGCATGTTATTTTCTTCCCATAGTCTACTTAATGCCTAATTTAGTTAACAGCTAACTACGATTTTCATACATTTAATTCATAACTTTTGTTTCTCTACCCTTCAACAGTTAGGAGATAAATCACATCACTATAATAGCCAATGATATATATAAATATTTTGCTTTTGCCCAGACTATTGAGCAGAATTTCAAACCTAACTTTTGAAAACCCTAACACCAAATCAAAAATACTTCGAGGGTGTCTTGATTGTTCTCACAAACAGACTCCTCTCTTTTATCATGTGGCATCTGCCATTTTACATCCTCCTCTATCCTGGATTTGCTTCCTAAATCTGTTGTCCTGACTAGTGATGGCTGTAAAGCCACTTGGAGGTTCTCTATTTTTGTTACCATATATTAGTTAGAAATACTTTTGACTACAAGTAACAGAATACTTGTTTTACACTGGCTGAAACCATACAGATATCGGATTATCTCGTATGTCAACAAGTCTGGTGGTCAATCAGTTACTCCAGAATTGGTATAGTAGTTCAATGCTACCGTCGAAAAGGCCCAGTTATTTTTTTTTTCCTGCTCTACCAAAATGTTAAATGTTAAAACATTATTCCTCATGGTCATAGAATGACCACTAGAGCACCTCACATTACAATATTCTAAGTGGTAAGGAAAGAAGGAGGTATTCAGACAAAAAGGAGCTTCTCCTTGCTTTATTAGAGAGAAAACTCTTTCTCATGGGTCCAGCCAGAGTTTTCTTTATATCTCATGGGCTAGAACTGGATCACATGCCACGTTAAACTACTTGCTAGCAAAATAATACTGATTGATTTAGGCTAATCATAGTTTACTTTCCCAGTCTAGGCATAGTTCTAATAAAAATATATATAGACATTCTGCTGACAAGTATAAAGGTGGGGACGGCCCCTGGATGCAATCAAGTCTCTGCTACGCTACATCGTCTAATGATAACCACCAAAGTGGTGCTTTGCAGAATCGCTACGCCAGGCTGTTATTTGAAAAGAGAATTCCTCTCCCTGTTCTTTCGGATTACATTATTTCATGCATACTAAAATCATGCCTCCTGTGTTTCTAATGCTTACAGATTTTTTTTTTAATGTTCTTATTTGCAGTCTCTTCCCTTATTACGGAGCCCTGGTGGCACAGTGTTAAGAGTTCAGCTGCCAACCAAAAGGTCAGTAGTTTAAATCCTCTAACGTCTCCTTGGAAACCCTATGGGGCAGTTCTACTCTGTCCTACAGGGTCACTATGAGTCAGAATCGACTCAACGGCAACGAGTTTTTTTTTTTTTTTCTTCCTTTATTACACAAAAAGCAGTCCATGGTGATGAGTTAAAGATTCAGAGTGATAAGCTTTGTGTTTATGAACCTCCTTGACTTCAGTACTGAAACACTGTCATTGTACCAAGCATACATACCTGACTCAACATTAGGGATGAGTTATTTTTCAAGATTCTCCTCAGTCCCACGTTAAATACACCCCTGATGGCCCCATAGTTTCCGTATTTGAATCCTAGTATAAGCAAAATTTAGATTCCATAGGAGACCTTGATAGTTACTTACCTAGATCTTACTCTTCTGTTCTTCTTATGGGCTTATCTCTCCTCTTTCAGGATTTTGAATCTACTCATGTAACTTAATCTGTTATCAGAACTGGTGAGATAGAGCAAGTTGAAAAGAGTAAAACTTTTCTGTCCCTGCTTCCTTGGTATGAATTATCTTCAATTTTTTTCAATATCCATGTTAATTTAAGAAAAAGGGAGAAAAAATAAAATGAAAAACAACTTAAGGCTGTTTTCTGAGTAACCAAATTCAGTCTTTAAGCTCAGGGAGGCATAATTTATATCCTGAGCCCTTAATATGATACTCAAGTGCAAGTTCTTCTTATAATTTATGTTATTTCTGTCCTAGGTTCATCATAATTGAACAGATGAGAACGAAATTGTATGACCTTTTTTTAATGATCTAAAAGATGGTTAAAAGGTCCATAAAATAAAATGTAATGGCATCTTCCAGATTGACATGATTATTAATTCTAGAAATCTTCTCCAGTGGCCCATCTTTGCCTTCTAAAACCTGAATTTGTATGCAGTGTTCTCTTCTGATTTCATACTCCCTTTGTGGGCATTTGGATTTCTTCCCAGAACTTTGGAGCCATCTATATGTTGATGACTGCCAAATATTTACCACCAGCCTAGATATCTCTTTTGAGTACTGTCTACAAGACATCTTTACCTGTCATCACTTATGCTGTAAGTACTTTACTCACAGGTCCAAAATTGAACACATCATCTTCTCTGCTAAACCTATTCCTCTTACCATTATTTCTATTTTAGCGCATTAGTCCACCAGTCACTCAGTTTTTCAAGTCAAGAATCCTAGGTATTACATTTGATTCCTAACTCTCCTAGCCTCCCACTTTTGGTCAATCAGCAAGTCCTGTCAATACTAACTATAAGTGTGTGTTTGTCTGTCCACTTATCTCCAAACCATAACATTACCCTGGTTAAAATCACCATCTCCTTTCATTTCAAAATTGCATAACACCTCAAGAGTGATATTACATCAACCAATAAGATCTAATCTTATATCTACCGATCTGTGCTCCATAATGTAGCCAAAGAAATTTTTCACCTACTTGCTTAAAATTATCAACTGCTTCCCATTAATCATAAGAAAAATCCTCAACTTTTGGTATACTAACAAGGTCCTTTATTACCTGGCCCCTGGCTACCACTTCAGTCTTACTCTCCTGTCTGAATCCACTTTCCATAAATATTAAAGTTCTCAAGATTTTATGCATTGTCCATTACAATGTTCCTTTTGTGGGTGCTCCTGCAAGAAGAAGTTATTTTCCTCTTTTCTCTACTTATCCACTACCATGTAACATCTGCCAAGAGGTCTTTTATAAAGTATTCTCTGATCCACTCAAGAAAACTTGATCTCTCCTCCTTGCCATTGCTATAATCAGTACATCTCTCTACCATAGACCTTGGTTATCTGAGACTTTCTTTCTTTGAGATGACAAGTTCCTTGGGATAAGGGACAATGTATTAGTATCTTGAAATCCTCTTGCGGAAATAAGAATGAATGGTACTTTTTTCCACCTGCCTTCGCCTTCCTATTTTCTTCCCAAATCATTAAAATTAAGTTCCTGCCACATCTATTCTTCTCAATCTGATATGCTCAGATTCTCATGCTTATTCTCAACAGATCTTGGAGAAAATTACCTTGTAACCAACTCCATAATTTATATTTGAAGAGGAAAAGGGGAAAGGAGAAGAGAAAGGAGAAATAATTTGACCTCTCATGTCTTGTTTTTTACATTACTACGGAGGAATTAAGGAAATCTGGTGGTGCAGTGGTTAAAGTGCTCAGCTGCTAAGTGAAAGGTCATTGGTTGAAACACATCAGCCACTCCATGGGAGAAAGATGTGGCAGTCTGCTTTTGTAAAGATTACAGCCTTGGAAACCCTGTGGGGCAGTACTACTCTGTCCTACAGGGTTGCTATGAGTCAGAATCAACTTGACGGCAATGGTTGTTTTTGTTTTTGTTTTTGCTTGTTTGTTTTTATGGAGAAATTGAGCACATGGAACAAGCAGCAACATGGTGCCTTCTCTCACTCAGATTTATTACCTTGCTCTATGCCTCTCTCCTGTTTTACAGCCACATTTATTTCATGTATATGTGGTTTCTTGAGGTTCTCCTTTCAGCTTTCATCACAGCTCCAAGCACTTCACAGCTGTCTCTAATCACTTTTATACCTTGAAGAATCCCCACATAGCAAGGCTGACACTTTTCTTACTCAACAGTTTTCACAGATATTGCTATATATAAATAAATATACTTTCCAGGAAATTAAAATTGTAAATTTGAGTTCATAAACTTCATTCCAAAATTATTATTTTCTTAGCGAAAATGAAGCCAGTAAATATTTTAACTTTCTATTTTGTATTTACTATTCGAATGCACGATAAACTGGAAAAAAAAAAAAAAAAAAAAAACCCTCCAAACAAACATTACTCAGTCATGGTTTGTGTTAAATGGTTCAGGTTTTTGTTGTTGTTGTTGTTGTTGTGTTTTTACCTTACCCTCCAGATTGTTCTAAGCATGATTATCAGCATCTTGAATTTGTTGTAGCATGATTGGTGCTGCAGCCAAGGGGACAAGGACAGTGGTTTCTGAAGAAAGCTCACTGTTCAAACCCCCTTCTCCTAAACCAAAACCAAACCCATTGCCATGAAGTTGATTTTGACTCATAGGGACCCTATAGGACAGATTAGAACTACCCCATAGAGTTTCCAAGGAGTGGCTAGTGGATTCAAACTGCCGACCTTTGGGTTAGCAGCCATAGCTCTTAACCACACCACCACCAGGGATTAAATCAGTCAATTGTGTTCCTTGGATTTAGGGCTGGGAGAGTAAGTTTCTCATCTGCAATCAGAGACTCAAAATCATCTCTGTCAGTAGGGGGAGAGGTGAGTGATACTTACTTTTTATTATTAACAAGAGAATTCAAACTTGCTGCCTAGATTTAATGCATCAAAAGCACTTACAGAGAACCAGGATGCAAAACTGAGGAATTAAAATCAAGAGGGGCAAGAACAACTGGTGTCAAGTTACTGGAAATTTAAGACAATTGTCTGGAAAAGAGTTTGGTGTTGATGGTTGGCTCAAAAGTGTCAGCTGTAATATTACATGTGAATAAAATATTCCTATTTAAAGACAAGGAGCCCTGGTGGCTCAGTGGATTAAGAGCTTGGCTGTTAGCCTAAAGGTCCACAGTTCGAATCCACCAGCCCCTCCTTGGAAACCCTTTGGGGAGTTCTACTCAGTCCTACAGGGTCACTATGAGTTGGAATTGACTTGATGTCAATGGTTTTTTTTTTTTTGGTTTATTTAAAGGTAAGAGATAGGATAAACAGAGATTGGCATCCCATTATTCTTCCTTACTCTTCAGGCTTGGGTCATTTGTCAGCAAATAGTACAAAAATATAGCCAGGCCTGGAAGGAATGGTCTGTAACTGACAATAATGAAATATAGATGCCCTTACTCCCCAGGCTTTTTAGAGTAGATCTTTCAACATGGTGAGAAACAAAATGCCAAGCTCTTATCCAGTAGAACAATATTTTACCATGCTCCCTATTAAAATGACTTTAGACCAATAATGTCACCCCAGGTCCAACTGTTGGAGAGGAAATCTTCAATAATTTTAAAGGCTCTCAGAACATTTTGGAACCTTTTGTGACTTCTTAGGGTTTTTTTTCTGTGACAAACACCAAGCATTACCATGTAAGTGCTGAGGACTGTTTATATAAAGAATGCTACTTCACCCCATATGTGTAGGCAGAAACATGTGAAGACTTTAAGAAAACTGATACCAAGTAGGATTACTTTTCCTATAATAACATAGTTTTGAAGCTTGAAAAATACTAGATAATAAAAGTTTTTGAAACAAGTTAAATCCTTTGAATTTGTGAAGAAATGAATTTTATATAATCTATGGGCTAAGTTTATGTACCATTTTAACAATGGGACAAAAGCAGAGTTGTTGGAATAATAAAACTAAGAGACAAGTGTAGGATTAGAATGCGCCAATACCAGCATGCCAACAAGGGAATTAGCACAGAAAAAAAAAATGCAGTTTTGTAGGGTTGTAGAAAAAACTTTCCCACACTTTCCCATCAGCAATCAAGGACCCTGGTAGCACAGTGATTAAGAGTTGGGCTTGACAGCTCTACTCTGCCCTATAGGGTCGCTACGAGTCAGAATCCACTCGATGGCAACGGGCTGGTTTTTGTTTGTTTGTTTTTTCAATCAACAATCAAGGATCAACTGTGGGAAGAACTTGATTCTTCACATGGTCCTAGGCGTTACAGTAGAAGCAGAGTAAATTTATGGAATTTTCCTTTAGGAAAAAAAAAAAAAGATAAAGAGCAAAGCTTTAAAAAGCAATAGTGGGAAAATGTTACAGATACTCGGTTTTGAAAGCTATCAACTGATCCCAAGCAATAATGTGTAGCTGGACATGACCTGGACGAAGTCTTTGGTCCCAAGTTTACCACGAATTAGCTGTATAACCTTGGGTAAGTCTCTTTATTTCTCTGCAGTTTAGCATTCACATTTTAAAATGAGGTGATTGTTCTACATAATTGCTGAAGTTTCATCTTGTTACGTGACTCAATGAAATGCTAAATATTCTAATATAAAATTTTTCTTTATTTTTCAAACTGTCCCTAACCTTACATCAAATAAGCTATGGTTTAGATAACATAATGGAGATAAAAATAATTCTATCCACCCTACATTTTCCATCTCAATCTCACTTCCAATACTGCATATAAACTAAGCTAGAATACAGTTGAAAAGTAACTGCATCTATATTCAGTTCGGCTACCTACATGGGCCACATATTGGTCAACAGAATCATCTTATTTCTATTTTGAATGAGAAAACTTGGCATTGTCATAAAGGGAATCTATTAGAAACGGTGAGTAAATTATTACTCTAAATATGACTTAAATTATGGTCATAATGGTATTACTTAGAATGTTCGTGTATGCCTTAAAACATTTCTAAAAGTCTATATTCCAAATCAAAGGATATATCCCCAAATATCCCTTTTAGAGATAGAAGACGGGAAAGAAAATATGGGTAATTTTCACTCTTTATATATATCTGAACTATTTTAATATTTTAAATTAACTATAATCACATACAAATAGTAGGTCAGTTGTGCTTCTTGTGTGTGGCCGTAACCTGTCAGTTACGTCTTCTGTCTTACCAGGAGAGGTAACAAGCAAGCAAATAACTAACAAACAAACAACCACCACAAAAAAAAACAGAATAAAAGGAACTCTACCTCACCCTTTAGTTCATGTCTTGGTTACTCTTGAAACAATCCCTAAGCATAGAGTGCTAGTTAAAGCTGACCTTTTTCCGATTTGGTCCCTATCTCTTCAAGATGAATGGGAGGAGATTTGGGAAAACTTGAGTCCCCATAGGACAACTAACGTTTCGGGTCAAGATCACATTGACAATATTCCCAGATGTGAGCTATTCCACCTCCTCACACTGATTTACTGATAGGCCCTCATGAAACTTTTCTGACATAATCTGATAAATATACAGTTTCAAGAAATACCATCTCCCATGATTAAACAGGACTGATAAGCTATGCTTACTTATGATATTTTTTAAAAATCCTCCTTTTCTTCCAGTAAGCTAGTGCACACATTCTGACTCAAAAAAAAAAAAAAAAAAAAAAAAGTAGAATCTAATACTAGAAGGAACTAGTTTCACATTCTCTAGTCTTAGCAATCTGGGGAAAGGATACAGCCCCCTGTATCACTGAATCATCTGCAACAATAAAGTTGACGACAAGAGGCACTATGGGAAAAAGAGAATCCAGGGTAGCTTCATCTCTGGTCATTCAATTTCTAAACATATTGTGCCAAAAACAAATGATGAGAGAGAGTTGGCTGTCTAACAACCTGTGTTTAAAAGCACACGAGTACCTTAGAAAATAATGGAAAACAAATACTGTAGTGAAATGAAGAATTACAAAACTGTAAAAGTCCCCAAGCTTCATTAGCATCATTTATCAAAATAAAATGCAGTAGGTTCACTTCACTAAGAAAAATTGAGTGTGCTTAGATGCTTTGTTCTATTTCTTTCCTCCTTGAAAAATACCAGGCTATTTGCAAACACTGTTTTTTGTTGTTAATGCAAAACTGCACAAGTCTGCATCCCTAGGAAGACGAAATGTTCTGCTACAGGGAGTGACGGATTCCCTGTTTGAGTATGTCAGCTAATACAAAGTAACAGCTTGCCATGTATAACATCAAAAAACAAGTCAGCTAGAGGAGGCAGCAAAGGATGTCTATATCATGTTTTTACTCCATTCCCTAAATGGTCCAGTATAAAGGACCAATTACCAAAGTGTTTTTCGCAGGTAATGTAGTGCCCTAATTGGATGGCCCAGTTATCTGAGGGAATCCTGAGTTTACAGCTCACTAGATTTAGATAATGAAAGTAACTATGAAGTCATCAAGTCTTTAAGAAACAAACAGTTCTATACAAACACAATAATGTCTCATCTCTAATTTAATAACTTCAAGTACCTCTGTTTAGTGGGCTACTGAGTCGTAAGGTGAAATAGAATTTACAAATTTTCACCGTAATATAAGTGATGTGGGGTTATAAGGGTGTTTCCTCACAGAGTGAGTAGATTTTCCTGTCTAATTCAACGTGTTTCAGATGACAGTGCTTGCACTGTATTCCTTAGGGCATGAATCCACCAACACGCAGATCTCATTACAGAAAATGTTTTCTGATATCCAGTTCCTCTCTATTTTTTTTTTAAAGCTCCCTAGACCACCTTCAACATACCCGCTCTCTTAGTGGGGTTCAGGTTTCACTGGACCCAGGGTAGTTCTAAGAGTTACCTGATGCTCCTCTCCATGCCTTCTGCACTCTCCTGACCTTACCCCTCTGTCTACTCTGCTCAGGCTGCAGATGACCACCTCAGACCTTTGTTTTCCTAGTTTCCTTTCTAGTTTCACTGTCCTGACTTGCTTCCCGCCTAAGTCTCCGCTGTCAGTCCTTTTTGGCCACCTTAATCTGTAGAGCATCCTGCACTCTTTTCCACCTCCATAGATTTTAAGAGAAATGTGCTTTACATGACAGTACTGACTGCATGCTTTCTTCACTATGTGTCAGAGATGATCAATTAAATATTCCCTGCAGTTCTGACCATACCAAAATGCAGTTTTTAAATTTAATCTGTTGATTTTTCCTTAAAAAAAAAAAGCCTACAAGAATTTCAAGGTTGACAATAGTAATGCAAAGTTTAAAATATGCAAGGTTAGATGTGAAAGACTGAAAATAGAAAGACATTTTCTTCAAGAGCCAACTCATTTTTTGGTTTTAGATGTAATTGTTGTTGTCGGGTGCCCTGGAGTTGATTCTGACTCATAGCGACCGCATGTGACAGAGTAGAACTGCCTCATAGGGTTTTCTAGGCTGTAATATTTACGCCTAGGAAGCAGCCGTCAATAAATTAAATGACGTATTGCATTGGGCAAGTCTGCTGCAAAAGACCTCTTTAAAGTGTTGAAAAGCAAAAGTGTCACTTTGAGGACTAGGGTTTCCCTGACCCAAGTCATAATATTTTCAATCTCCTCATATACATGTGAAAGCTTGACAATGAATAAGGAAGGCCAAAGAATTGATGCCTTTGAATTATGGTGCTGGCAAACAATATTGAATACACCATGGACTGCCAGAAGAAGGAACACATCTGTTTTGGAAGAAGTACAGCGAGAGTGCTCCTTGGAAGCGAGGATGGTGAGACTTCATCTCACATACTGTGAACATGTTACCAGGAGGGGCCAGTCCCTGAAGCAAGACATCACGCTTGGTAAAGTAGAGGATCATCGAAGAAGAGGAAGACCCTTGACGAGATGGATTGACACAGTGGCTGCAACATGATTAACAACGAATGTGAGGATGGCGCAGGACCGGGCAGTGTTTTGTTCTGTCACTATGAGTCAATGGCACTTAACAACAACAACAATATTTATGCTAGCAGATCACCAGCTCTTTCTCTCATGGAGCCTCTGTGTTGTTCTGAACTGCCAGCTTTTCAGTTAGCAGCTGAGGTCTTAACTATTTGGGCCACCACGGCTCATTTTAGATGTAATTAGTAGAGTCAAATTTTTTTTGACGTAAGTGACCCAGGGATGAAAAGTTTTATTTTCCTTGTTTTGAATCTCTGAACTAGCACTCAAAAAATTATTCTAATAACTGCCTGCTTCTAGAAACACCGTGTAGGAGATTTTTTAGAGAGAGATTTTGCCTGGACATGAAGTCCTAATATACTCCAAATCCATTTCCTAATTCCCCAGAAATGTTCTTAGTTGCATCTTACCTTATAGGGTGTACATTTTCTTTAAGGAATGCAAAAATGTGTTAATTCCTCAATTACCCAATATCTCTGTGGGTAAGCAAATTACCATTTATTATCCCCTCTCCCATCATCTGTTTATCAAGTATCTGGTTAAACACAATTAAAAGCTTTTAACTAAGTATAAGCTTGCACATACTCAATCATAGTAACTCATCACATACCCAGCAACAGAAATGCCATTATTTCCATTTTTACAAACAAGGAAACTCAGATTCAAAGAGGTAAAATTTATTTGCCCAAGATCACACCATTAGTATGTGACACAGTACACTGTTTTAAGGTGACTAATAAATATTAACCCTAATATAAATATTTATTTTTAAGAACAAAGATAAATTTTAATGACATTTATTTTTAGAGTTGAAGAGTATGATTATTATTCAAAAACTGTGTCCAGTTTTTTTCTTATTTCTTCTACTCAACTAGATTGTAGTATGTTTTTATTCTCCTTTACAGATCATATAAATTGTCTAAATTCAATGATCTGGGAGACCTCCATCCTCTATATATGCCAACAGTTATGGAGTTTTTTCTGGTTTAAGAATCAGTATTATGGAAGATACTTACCATCTACTGAATAAAAAGACTAATTGGATTAAATGTTAGCCACTGACAGTGGCTCAACAGTTTATGGTATCTTCTCTTGTGTTGAAAAAGACTAGCTCATTCGAAGGAACATTTTTCATTTCTTCACTGCTGAATGTTCTGTTCCAAAAACTTTATTCAGTTTAGCTCGCTAACAGAGTAAAGAAGGGAAGAGTTTCTCCCTCTCCACAACACCCGGCTTCCTAGTTACCATCCGGCTGTTTTTCACTTTAGGCACATATTTTTGAGTGTGACACATGTCCTTCATTGCAAATTTCTTTTGCATATGACAAGGTATGAGGGAAATAGGCATTCCCAAGTAATCTGAACCTTTTCCAAATGATAACTTTTACTCTTCAAAGAGAATATTCTAAAACAATGTGAAATCAAACAATTGTAAAATAATTGTTTCAAATAATTTTAAAAGAGTACAGTTTCACAGAGTAAAGTAGCTATTAAAAATCTTTGAAAACAACTGTTAAGATTTTTGTTCCCTTTTATTTTGTTTTACTTTAGAAAAGAAAACAAAAATTATACATGAAAAATACCACAAATACACATATGTATTCAATTTCTAAAATCTAAAGTGGAATATTGAGTGGAACTGATAATTAATTTTTCACCTTAAATATAAGGCTTTCTTAGAAATAATATGTCCAATGCCTATTAAAATCTACAAATGCTATTTCTAATAGTAGTAATAAAAGTCTAGTGAAATTTTTAGTGTATTTATTTAGATAATATTGAATTTTAAACTGAAACATCTACTTTGATTTCATAGAAATAAGCAGCTTTTATTCTTTAGCCGTCTCTGAATCTAGAGCAATTGGACTAGCAGTGCAGTGAAATTTATAAATAAAATAAAAGGCTAATTCAGAGGCAGTGGAAATTACCATCATTACCTTATGTTCACGTAAGCAAGGTAATTTAGTTGGAGGTGTATATCTCTATGAATCAAAATATTTTTGGAGACCATGACATGGTAGCATTTTGATAGTTCTAAACGTTGCTGATATTTTAACATGGGTAATTATAACATTCCAAAAAAATCCATTGCCATCGAGTTGATTCCAACGCCTAGTGACCCTATGGGACAGAGTAGAACTGCCCCGGAGGGTTTCTAAGGAGTGCCTGATGGATTTGAACTGCTGACCTTTTGGTTAGCAGCCGCGCTCTAAACCACTGCACCACCAGGGCGCCTATAACATAGTTATAACTATAACATAGCCCCATTTATTTGAAATAATTCCAGTCTTTTCTCAGACAAATCAAAGAAATTTTTTAGCTTATTTTTTCTTGGGTAATTAATATCATTTTAAGTCTGTTATGAAAATGGGAAGATCAAGAGAGGCAACCAACTATTTCTTCTGTTTCTACATTATTTTATATTCTTGCCTGGGATAGCTGAACCTTTCTCCATAAATTTATTTTTAAAGTTTTGAAATATTGATTTGGAAAAGATTATAAAGATGACAAAAATTATTGCAGTGAAAGTATTAGGTTTTTTTCTTAAAATTTTGAGAAAATGCGAGTTGGATCTGAATTTTTTAAATGGATGTGTTAGAGAATTCAAAATGCAATACTCATTCACTCTTCCTTTTCACACAGGCAAGTGATAATTATTTACATTTTAGCAAAAATTTAAAATTGGTTTAAATGTTATCAAAATTTATAATTGCCTTTTATCAAAAATTATAACACCTACAGAAAAGTAAAATAAAGAAGTTTAGGAAAAAGTGATTCAGATCTGAACTTTATAAATGGATGTATTTGTCAGTGGAATATACAAAACTCATTCCCCTCCCCCCACCCCCTTTTTTTTTTTTTTCCGCAAAGGCAAGCAATGTTTATTTGCATTGTACTACAAAATGCTATATTGGCTAAAATGTAATTAAAATTTATAATTGTCTAGCAATAAAAATTGCCTATATCAGTATAAAGCCAAAAGTAAAATAAATAGTAGTTTGATTTTTAAAGCATTTTGTATACAAAAGAAACATAAATTGTCATAAAAATAACATAAGTTTATGACATAAGATATAACAATTCTCACACTCACTCTCCATTACATTCCCCTGAGAGAGGGACTATTAGAAAATTTAATATGCGTTTTACCAGACGTTTTCAGGCCACATATATTACTCATTTGTTTGTATGATACTTGTTCTTCTTTTTTTCCAAAGGTAAAATCATATTAAAATACTTGATTCTTTAGGTAACAATATATCATGGACATTTTGTATGTGTATGCTGCTAACCAAAATATCGGCAATTTGAGTCCACCAGCCACTCCTTGGAAGGGGCAGTTCTACTCTGTCCTATGGGACCGCTATGAGTCAGAATGGATTCAACAGCAATGGGGTATACATAAAAATAAATCATTTTTTGAAGTTACATTGATATTTTGGATGTATGGTTTATATGAATAAATAATATATTTTAAATTGTTTTTGCTATATTTTTTAAAACTCTACATTAAATTTTAACCAGTCAGTTTGTTATATTCTCTTGCTTTTCATAATGCTTTAGTTGATTCTTTTGGATTTTTAGACAGACAAGGATATAATATGTAAGAATAATAATTTTTGCACCTTTGTACATTTATACTATTTTTTCTCTTATAAATCGCATTGACTAATATTTATAGAAAGAGCCCTGGTACAATGTTAAATTAATTTTTATGAGATATCTAGCATCCTTATTTGGTCCTGATTTTAACAGGAATCATATAGATTTTTCACTATTAACTATGGTGCAGGTATTGGTTTGAAGTAATCTATTTATCTAACTATAGTGTAAGTGGAAAGAGCCCTGGAGGCGCAGTGGTTAAGCACTCAACTGCTAACCAAAAGGCTGGTGGTTGGAACCCATCAGCTGTTCCTCAGGTGAAAGATGTGGCAGTCTGCTCTCATAAAGACTGTTGTTGTTGTAATTAGGTGCCATTGAGTGGGCTTCCACTCATAGCGTCCTTATGTATAACAGATCAAAAAGGTTGCCCAGTTGCCATCCTCACAATCCTTGCTATGTTTGAGCCCACTATTGCAGCCACTGTGTCAATCCATCTCACTGAGGGTCTTCCTCTTTTTGCTGACCATCTACTTTTCCAACGGATTGATCCTTGCTGAAAACGTGTCCAAAGTAAGTGAGATGATCAAAGTCTCACCATCCTCGCTTCTAAGGAGCATTCTGGCTGTACTACTTCCAAGACAGTTTTGTTCGTTCTTCTGGTAGTTCATGGTATATTCAGTATTCTTTGTCAACACCATAATTCAAATGCATCAATTCTTCAGTCTTCCTTATTAATTGTCCAGCTTTTGCATGCATCTGAGGCAACTGAAAATACCATGGCTTGGGTCAGGCACCCCTTAGTCCTTAGAGTAACATCACCATTTGTCTGTCAGTTTGTCGTACTGTGGTGGCCTGTGTGTTCTGTGATGCTGGAAGCTTTGCCACTGGTATTTCAAATACCAGCAGGGTCACCCATGGTGGACAGGTTTCAGCAGAACTTCCAGATTAAGACAGAGTAGGAAGAAGGACCTGGCAATCTACTTCCAAAAATAAATAAAATTAGCTAGTTGAAAACTTTATGAATAGCAGCAGAATATTGTCTTAAAGATTACAGCCTAGTAAATCCTATCAGGCAGTCTACCCTGTCCTGTAGGGTTGCAATGAGTCAGAATCAACTAAGCCTCAAAGTTTTTTTTTTTTTTTTTCTTTTGGCTAGTGTAACTGGATTCCCCTTGACATCCTTTCTACCTTTTCTAGAACTTGTTTCTTTCAATGTTTTTTTTTTTTTGCCCAAAGAAACAACCTCATAAATAGGGATAGCTTCTCATACTCTCTGACAAATTTCTAATTTACCAGTGAGTCAATGCTTTAAATAAACTAGACTACTAATAGTACAAATCACCTCTAGTGGTGCAGTTGTTAAAGCGACTGGCTGCTAACCTAAAGGTCAGGGATTCGAACTCACCAGGTACTCCACGGAAGAAAGATTTGTCAGTCTGCTTCCATAAAGATTTATAGCCTTGGAAATCTTATGAGGCAGTTCTACTCTGTCCTACAGGGTCCCTATGAGTCGACAGCAATGGGTTTGCGTTTGGTTTGTATAGTTTGATTATAGAAGCCCTGGTGATGCATGTTTAATTAAGCACTGGGCTGCTAACCAAAAGGTCTTCGGTTCGAATCCACCAGCTGCTCCATGGGAAAAAAGATCTGAGATCTGTTCCAGTACAGAGTACAGTCTAGGAAACCCTATGGGGCAGTTCTACTCTACTATACAGGGTCACTATGAGTCGGAATCCACTCCATGGCACACTTCAATAATAATAATCGACTGTACGGACACAACAATAATAATAAGACCTAAACAGATTCTAGCTGTTCTTTTTGCACGCGTAGGTGTTGGCAAAATGGAGGGCCCATGTATTTTCATTATTTCTTAGGTCTTAGCAGGATTTAAAATGAATTCTACATGTCTTCTAGCCAGTCACTGAAGAATTGGAGTCTTTTTGTGATCCTCCTGGATTTTCAGCTTCTTTTGTAAATGCTGTAGCTGTCCAGCCTGGCACACAGGCCCATCTCCTTCTTGGTCATAAGAGTCCTGGGCTTCCCTAACCCTTTCAGCACGCTGACATACCACAGAGTCTGTCTACTTGGCTCCATTTCCCATTGACACTGCCTTCATCCTTGCACCTTCAGCTCTCATTTAGACAACTGCTATTGCATTTCCACTCGTAACCTTTTAATATCTCTTACATCCTTTTCCCTTAGGGCAACAAGAGGATATCACAAAACATAAATCAGATCACACCATTCTTTATCTCAAAACTTCACATTGTTCTTACCTGCACACACGATAAGATGTAATACTTTTAACATGATCTACAAGGCCCTTCATGATTGACCTACTACACTGGCTTCACCTTGTATTATTCTCTGTTACTCACAACACCGAACCCTCACTGGCCTTCTCTCCTTCCTGGGAATTTTGCAAAGCTTTTCCTGACTAGGGGCTTGTGACTCTGTTATTCTCTTTACCTGAAATGTTCTTCTCCCTTCTCTTTGACTAGTTAGTTCCATCTCCAGATCTCAGTTTGAATGATACTTCCCTCAAAAATGGCCTCTCTGATACTTTAATCTAAATTCCTATTCCCTGCTATATTATCTCATAGCCCACAATTATTTCTTCCTATTACATATAGTAATTGCTAATTATTTATCTGTGTCATTTTAATGACTTTTTTCTGTAAACTCGTGTGTGTTTTTTCCTCTGTATTTCCAGGATCTGTGCAAAGAAGGTATTCAGTGTATATTAAAATTAGTGAGTAGATGAGTAAATTGGTAGATGAAATAGACAAATACACTTCACTAGCCCTTAAAGAGATCGCTATATTGATTCACAAAAAAGATTAGATGTGAGGGCTATTTATCAAGCTTTGTCTGATTATGAGTCAGAATCGACTTGACAGCAGTGAGTTTTGTTTTTTGGTCTGATTATAATCTGAAAAAAGTGAACTCCATCTTATACATCTTGCACCCATGTACTTTCCCATTCTCCACCCGGAACCCAATCCCGGGGGATACCCAGTCTTAGCTTCTTACTTTGGACCCTCAATCCTGTTTGAAACATGATTGACACACATCTACCAGCCTTTTAAGTTTATGGCTGACTGAATATCTCACATCTGCCTTTCCCCCCGATCAACCAAGATCCAGATTCAGGGATTTCTACTCAAAAACATTAGCTCTTCTTGCTGTTACCAGTCTTGCCCTATGTTGATTATATTGATTAAATCATTTTAGTGATTCATCTTTCTCCAGCAATTCTTCATATCTTTTTGCATGTGCCTCATTATAGTTATTATACATAGACGTTAAAGAAAGCCTTTTATACATTACCGCGAGCGTGATATCATAGAGTTTTCAAAGGTAAATAAGCATCCTGTCTAGGATTTTCCCCTCTAGAAAGTATGTCAGCTATGCCATTCTGGACAGCTGACTGTTCCTTTATGTTTACAATGTTCTCCTTCAGTTGCCCAGTCAATAGATCCTAATGGCATATCAGCACCTCTCTGTAGAAGACTAATGTTTATAATAGGAAAAACATGTGAAACTATATTTTTCACCTGGTCTTTATAACAAGAATTAATAAGAATTAAATCCAACAAGCAGGTAGGGTTTGGAAGGTAGGCTGTTCACTAACACTAAGTGACTTTTTCTCTCCCTAAACAGAGCATTTATTTGTTGAAACTGATGACATAGAAGAGACCTAGGAGGGGCCATATAATCCAGATTTGAGCTAGTCAGCCACAAAGCCAGATAATCATCCATCTGGCTTAAAAATCACTGAATCCTTTCTTTGTTTTTGAGCTGACTTCAAGGAAGGAAATGCATTTTCACTGAAATGAATGCTGCAAACCATCTGTTACAGAGGATCAAGGTGACTCACTTGTCCAGAAACTTGGCACATCAAGAGGAAGGGGAGAGAACAAATTCAGTGACAACCAGATTCCTCCCACCTGTGTTAAATACTTCTTTTGCTATATTTGATGTTGGATTTTAAATCTGTTTCAGTAAGTAATTTCTGTCTTTAGTGACTTTCCCAGATGAGCATTTACAACTTTGTTTGCTCCACGTATTTTCGAAAGAATCTGTTTTCTTATATGCTTTATCAGCTGATATATACCTACAAAATATACACTCATACGTCTATATGGACACATACACGCACATATGCATATTAATAACATATGCTTATATATACATACAATATTAAAATAGAATATACGGAAAAAATATGGAAGAATTTCTACTCTTTCACTGTTCCTTTTTTAACTTTCTGTAATGTTTGAAAAACTGCATGAAAACCACAAGGAACATATATTTCTTTTAGAAAATTAAAAAAAATCAGGACTAGCTTAAAAACTAGAATAATAGTACCCTTTGAAAATAAGTGAATTTAACATTTGTGTTTATGACAATTAGCTCCTGGTTTTGAAAGTTTGGGACATATACAACAGGTCATTTTCTGAAGCATGCATTACATACATTCTGTGGCCAGGGGTGTTAACCGAGACCAGAAGACCACACAGCATATCCATTTGAACATGAGCGTGTTCTTCTCTATTTGAGGCATATGCAGTGAACTCGTTTGAAGTAATAAGACTTTATTCTTCATGAGACATATTCCCTAAGAGAAATTGTCTGGTACTGCTATTGGTGGAAATAAAGAGAAAGTAAAGAAGCCTAAACTAGTGATTGCTCTTTTCCAGAAAGTGGAAATTTGAAAGAAATCTAAGAATATAATATTAAATTTGTGGCTATATGTATTCAATCTGTTCAATTAACATTTCTCAAGCACTTACTCCATTCCAGGTACTGTTCAAGATAAAAGAAATTTAATGAAAAAATGGACATGTAGGCAGACCATTGTGGATCATGTACGCCTGAGAGTATGCAGGCATTTCTTTACCTATTTCAAGAGGCAAACAGTTCCATCACCCTCACTCCATAAAAAGAAGTCCCATGAATTAACCTGATGACAAGTAACAACAACGTGTTACATATTCTTTTTAAAACTTTACAAATATTAACACATTTAGTTTACAAATATTAACTCACTTCATCTTTCTTCAACCTCATTAAGTAGTTTCTTTTATCATATTCATTCTACAGATGATAAAGATGAGCCGAGT
The DNA here is from genome assembly GCF_000243295.1 of Trichechus manatus latirostris. Lineage (NCBI taxonomy): Eukaryota > Metazoa > Chordata > Mammalia > Sirenia > Trichechidae > Trichechus > Trichechus manatus. The sequence goes on from NW_004443973.1 coordinate 17,603,110, forward strand.
GGTTAAGGAACTTGCTCAAGGTCACGCAGCCAATAAGTGGCAGAGTTAGGATGCGAACCTAAGCAGCCTGGCTTTAACCATTTGAGTTGCTCTAAAGCAAAAATGGGAAAAACTGAGAGATGAAAATGTCTCACAAATGGCTCCAGGCAGTGAGAGCAAAAAGTTTAGCCAAAAAAGGAAAAGATAATTAAACTTTTCCATAAAAATGTGTAAAGAAAAAAATGGGGTTAAGTGGAAAATTGATTCATGTAAAAAGATTCACTAAGGAAAATGGAAAAAGGCACTTGTTTTACAACTGAAATTGCCTTTTTGGTAAGTAAGGTTTTCTTTGAAAATTTTAAGAATAAATTGTCTTTTATAAATTGAAGTTACACATTGGATCATTTCTGCTTACCATGTTATTGCAGAAATATTTTCTCTCAACCTGAACAAGATTATGAAGGAGAACGTTTATTAGATAGATGTACACAGTACACATGAAACAGGCTTCCTTACAGATTACTAACTTGCATGCCCCCATAACCAATAAGCAAATTCCTTAAAATAAATTGTGTATATACACTCACATATGTATATATATAAATATTAATATAGTTCCAAATACATTTTAATATATATGTATCCATATTTCCACAAATACACACACAAACACACACACACATTGTTGTTGTTAGGTGCCGTCGAGTAGACTACAACTCATAGAGACCCTACATACAACAGGATGAAATACTGCCTGATCGTGTGCCATCTTCAAAATCATTGCTATGTTTGAGCCCATTATTGCAGCCACTGTGTCAATCCATCTCCTTAAAGGTCTTCCTCTTTTTTTGCTGACCCTTTACTTTATCAAGCATGGTGTCCTTCTCCAGGGACTGGTCCCTCCTGATAACATGTCCAAAGTATGTGAGACGAAGTCTCGCCATCCTCACTTCTAAGGAGCATTCTGACTATACTTCTTCAAGGACAGATTTATTAGTTCTTCTGGCAGTTCATGGTATATTCAATATTCTTCACCAACACCATAATTTAAGGCATCAGTTCTTCTTCATCCTTTCTTATTCATTGTCCAGCTTTTGCATGCATTATCAGGTGACTGAAAATACAAAGACTTGGGCAAGGCACAACTTAGTCATCAAGGTGACATCTTTGCTTTTTAACACTGTAAATAAGTCTTTTGCAAAAAATTTGCCCAAAGCAATGCACCATTTGATTTCTTGTCTGCTGCTTCCATGGGCATTGATTGTGAATTCAAGAAAAATGAAATTCTTGACAACTTCAATATTTTCTCCATTTATCATGATGTTGCTTGTTGGTTCACTTGTGTAAGGATTTTTGTTTTCTTTATGTTCAGGTATAATCCGTACTGAAGGCTGTACTCTTGGATCTTCAACAGTAAGTGCTTCAAGTCGTCTCCACTTTCAGCAAACAAGGTAGGGTCATCTGCATATCACAGGTTGTTAATGAGTCTTCCTCTAATCCTGATGCAGAGTTCTATAGCCTAGCTTGTCGAATTATTGCTCAGCATACAGATTGAATAAGTATGATGAAAGGATACAACCCTAATGCACACTTTTCCTGATTTTAAACTATACAGTATTCCCTTTTTCTGTTCAAACAACTGCCTCTTGGTCTATGTACAGGTTCCTCATGAGACAATTAAGTGTTCTGGAATTCCCATTCTTCACAATGTTATCCATAATTTGTTATAATCCACACAGTCAAATGCCTTTGCATAGGCAATTAAGCACAGGTAAACATCTTTCTGGTATTCTCTGCTTTCAGCCAAGATCCATCTGACATCAGCAATGATATCTCTTAAATTTCTAGCAGTTCTCTGTTGATGCGTTGCTACAACTGTGTTTAAATTCTCTTCAACAATGTTTTACTTGGCTGTGATATTTATTAATATCATTGTTCAATAATTTCCACAGTCTGTTGGATCACCTTTCTTTCTTGCCGTAGATGAGTGAGTGCTTCCAGCATTGCATTCGTTTCTTGAAGCATCTCAGTTGGTATTCCAACAATTCCTGGTGCCTTGTTTTTTGCCAATGCCTTCAGTGCAGCTTGGACTTCCTCCTTCAGTATTATCGGTTCTTGATCATACACTACCTCCTGAAAGGGTTGAATGTTGACCAATTCTTTTTGGTACAGTGACTCAGTGTATTCCTTCCATCTTCTTTAGATGCTTCCTGCTTTATTCAGTTTTTTGCTCACAGAATCCTTCAGTATTGCAACTCGACACTTGAATATTTTCTTCAGTTTTTTCAGCTTGAGAAATGCCAAGTGTGTTCTACCCTTTTGGTTTTCTAACTCCAGGTCTTTGCACATTTTATAGTACTTTACTTTGTCTTCTTGAGCCACTCATTGAAATCTTTGGTTCAGCTTTTTTACTTCATCATTTCTTCCATTCGCTTTAGCTACTCTAAGTTCAAGAGGAAGTCTCAGAGTCTCTTCTGACATGCATTTGGGTCTTTTCTGTCTTTTTAATGATCTTTTGCTTTTTTTGTATATGATGTCCTTGATGTCATCCCAGAACTCGTCTGGTCTTCAATCTTTAGTGTTCAAAGCCTCAAATCTATTCTTAAGATTATTCTTAAAATTCAGGTGGGATATACTCATGATCATACTTTGGTTCTCATGGACTTGTTTTAATTTTCTTCAGTTTCAGCTTGAACTTGCATGTGAGCAGTTGATGGTCTGCTCCTCAGTCAGCTCCTGGCATTGTTCTAACTGATGATGTTGAGCTTCTCCGTTGTCTCTTTCCACAGAGGTAGTTAATTTTGATTCCTATGTATTCCATTCAGTGAGGTCCACATGTATAGTCACCATTTATGTTGTTGAAGAAAGGTATTTCCAATGAATTAGTCATTGGTGTTGCAAAATTCTATCATGCAATCTCTGGTGTCATTTTTATCACCAAGGATATATTTTATAACTACTAATCTTTCTTCCTTTCCAACGTTTGCATTCCAATCACCAGTAGTTATCAATACATCTTGATTGCATGTTTGATCAATTTTAGACTGCAGAAGTTGGGAAGTATCTAATTTCTTCATCATTGGCACTAGTGGTTGGTATGTAATTAACTGGTCTTCCTTGTATGCATATGGATATTATCCTATCATTGACTGTTGTATTTCAGCATAGATCTTGAAATGTTCTTTTTGACGATGAATATGATGCTGTTCCTCTTCAGTATGTCATTTCCAGCATAGGTAGACCATCTGATTCCCTGGTTCAAAATAGCCAATACCAGTACATTTCAGCTCACTAATACCTAGGATGTTAATCTTCAAGCATTCCATTTCATTTTTGACAATTTCCAATTTTCCTTGATTCATACTTCATGCATTCCACCTTCCTATTACTAACAGATGTTTGCAGCTGCTTCTTCTCATTTTGAGTTGTGCTGCATCAGCAAAGGAAGCTTCCAAAAGCTTTACTCCATCTATGTCATTAAGGTCAAATCTACTTTGAGGAGGCAGCCCTTCCCCAGTTGTATTTTGAGTGCCTTCTAACCTGAGGAGCTCATCTGCCAGCACTATATCAGAAAGTGTTCCACTGCTTCATAAGATTTTCACTGGCCAGTTTTTTCAGAAGTAGATCACCAGGTCCTTTTTCCTAATCTGTCTTAGTCAGGGAGCTCCACTGAAACTTGTACACCATGAGTGACACTGCTGGTATTTGAAATACCAGTGGCATAGCTTCCAGCATCACAGTAACATACAAGCCACCACAGTACGACAAACTGACAGATGAGTGGTGGGCACAAACACACACACACACACACACACACACGTATACATACAAATATTTATATATATATATACTTATATATATATGGAAGTCTGACCGATACAGCATCCTGATACACACTGACTGATATAGCATCTTTTGTCCAAATAACGCAATATCATTTTCCATCATCACCAGTGACTTGACATATTTAAGTAAGCTTTCAGTTAATGTTACTAGAGAAAAAATAGATTTTCATAGGGTATAGAATCCTTTTAATAAAAATCTATTTTGATAGTTTCATAAATGCATTAAATCCTAGGCATAGAGATTATTAAAGAAAGAAAATAACATTTAAAATTTTCAGTTCTATCTGTGTATATTTTTAATTTTATGTAACTAATATTTTAAAATTTAACTTTCTTGATTTGGAGATTCACAAATGACTTGGTATATACCCCTTGTGAGTATGAAGAGTATTCTGCCGTACTTTGGTATTGAATTTCATTGCAGGGAAAAAGCTTAATCAAAGATTACTTTCAGTATATATAGCTTAAGGTGGATATATGGCAACTGATTCTCTATTCAATTGCTTTTCATTCTCACTGACGTATCAATAAAATGTACTTTGTTTTCTTTATTTCTCTATTAAGCAAAACTTTATTTTCTACTAAAATATTACCAAAGATTCACTACTTCATGAACCATGTTTTACACTATGTGTGCTTATTTTATGTTGGAATATTGTATTCTATAGAGAAATATAATAAGAAAGGGGCTTAAAGAGGAGTTTAAAGGCATGTTTATATATGGCATGCACATTTTACATTCCCAGATTTAGATCAGAAGGAAATTTTTTCAAAGTAGGAATAATGTCTATCAAGTAATTTACATATGAATTATTAGAGTTCTAAGGAATCATAAAACCATACTTTCAGAAAATTGAGACCTGGAGAAGTAATATAATCTCTGAAAGCTTGTGCTGTGCCACACCGAAACCTTGACCTATTGATTTAATTTAATGCCAGCTAGCTCTCCTCTCACAATTTACATCTAAATATCTTAGATCTGGGAAGAAAATACAAATAAACCACAGAAATCCTGCCAACATGTATAATATTCTGTATCAATGTTTGTCTTCCATGCATTTTCTGCAATGCTAAGTGGGTTTTACTGGCCCTTTACATGTATTTAGGCCCATACTTATCCATCTTCTCTTGCAGACTACTCCAAGAGGGCTAGTGTTTTGTTTATTGTTTGATTTTTTTTTAATAATAGTCTATTTTTTAGAACAGTTTTAGATTTACAGAAAAATTGAGGAGATAGTGGAGACAGTTTCTATATTCCCCCTTACTCAGTTTCCCCCCTTGATGCCATCTTACATTAGCATGGTACATTTGCTAATGACCCAATATTGATGCATTATTATTATCTAAAGTCCATAGTTTATTCAGATTTTCTTAGTTTTTACCTAATGTACTTTTTCTGTTCCAGGATCCCATCCAGGACACCACATTACATTTACTTGTCATGTCTTCTTAGACTCCTCTTGGCTGTGACAGTTTCTCAGACTTTTCCTTGGTGTTGATGACTTTGATAGTTTTGAGGAGTATTGGCCTGGGATGGAAACCCTGGTGGTGTAGTGGTTAAGAGCCATGACTGTTAAACAAGAGGTCAGCAGTTCAAATCCACCAGGTGCTCCTTGGAAACCCTATGAGGCAGTTCTGCGCTATCCTATAGGGTTGCTATGAGTCGGAATCAACTGGATGGCTGCCGGTGTTTTGGTTTTTGGTCAGGTATATTGTAGGATGCTTTTCTATGGGAATTTGTCTGATACGTTTCTCATAATAAGACTGAGGTTATGAGATTTCGGGAGGAAGACCACAGAGGTAAAGAGACATTTCCCTCCATCATATCACGTGTACATACTATCAACATGACCAGAAGGTCTACAGTTCGAACCTACCAGCTGTTCCATGGGAGAAAGATATGGCAGTCTGTTTCTGTAAATATTTACAGCCTTGGAAACCCAACAGGGCAGTTCTACTCTGTCCTATGGGGTTGCTATGAGTCAGAATTGACTCAGCTGCAATGGGTTTTTTTTTTTGTTTTGCTTTTTAGTATTGAGCTTGATCACCTTAATGAGGTTAGTTTGTCAGAATTCTCCCTATAAAGTAACTTTTTCTTTCCTTCTTTCCATACTGTACACTTTGGAAGCAAGTCCCTCTGTGCAGCCTACACTTAAGGAGTAGAGAATTATGCTGTCCCTCTTTAGGGTGGAGTAGCTACATAAATGATTTGGAATCCTTTTGCACAGGATATTTCTCTTTTCTCCTCCATTTATTAGCCTATTTAATAATTTATTAATGTCATTGTGGACTTGGGGACATTTATTTTATACTTTGGGTTATAGTTCAACTTTTTTTTTTCCTGAAATTGTTCCAGCTTTGTTCCAGCCCTTTCAGTTGGCTCCCATGCTCCTTTGACATACTGCCATCAATGTTTTTTGTTTTGGAGGGGGGGTTGTTTTCATTTTTAGTTTATTTTTTAGCACTTCCTTAACTTCTGGCACCACAAGATGCTCCAGACTCATCCTGAATGTTTCTGCCCCAGTCATTTCTCCAAGGACCCTTGCTTTCTTTTGTTGGAGAATGGTATTAGAAACCAAGATACGAGTGCTATGTAAACTCCAAAGCCTATATCAAACCAGGGACTCAGTGTATTTTGTCCTGCCAAAGTTAAATTTGTGAGGCAGCACAAATATAGTATCACAAATAATCATAAGTGAACTTTTTGGCAAAATGTCTCTGTCAAATTTGAGTATTTCCCCTTGTAGTTTCTGAGTTAGGAGATGATAGTTGCTCTAATATTTTATATGGAAACTTGTTTATTATAGTTATCAAAAGTGATACAGTGAATCCCCAGTGATTTCCTCCATTGGTTTTGTCTTGCTAATAAACCTTTGCTAATTTGGCTTACTCAAACTCTCCCTTCACCTGAAGGCCCCAGTGAGCTGATAAACAGAGGATGCCTAATGGTCAAATTGCCTCTTACCTGAGTTCAGGCTTCTTAATTAAAGCTATACTCCCAGTTTTTTAGCTCTTATTTTTCCTTCAAGATAGTCCAGATTACTTTCATCTTGAAAGTGCATTTTTAGACTTTGTGAAATTGATCCTCATAAAAACAGATTTTCAGAAAGGGCAAATGATTTTTCGAGGAGAAGAAACTGAGTCTAGGAAAAATAGCATAATGTGCCCCAAGTCTTAGGGAAGGTTGGCATCTGGGCCAAAATTAGAATAGTGGAGCTTTCTGCTCCGAGGTGTGGTCTTCAGAATATTTCTCTATAGGGCTGGATTATGGATTTCCTGCAAAGGTATTTCCTACTGGTAGAGTGAAAATATTAAAAACAATCTCTAAAGAGAGCTCACTGTTGAATTTCACAAGATCAGAGCAAGAAATCTGTTCATTATACCTTAAATCAAAAGGGAAACTGGTTTCAAAATGTTTCAGTGCAGATACATCAGTTTTTCTGTTTTAAGCTAAGGGGGTTATAAGGAGGAGCTCCTATGCATCTGTCAGTTTGTCGTACTGTAGGGGCTTGTGTGTTGGTGTGATGCTGGAAGCTATGCCACCGGCATTCAAATGCCAGCAGGGTCACCAAGGGTGAACAGGTTTCAGCTGAGTTTCTAGACTAAGACAGACTAGGAAGAAGAACCTAGCAGCCTACTTCTGAAAAGAATTAGCCAGTGAACATCTTATGAATAGCCGCAGAACATTGTCTGATATAGTGCCGGAAGATGAGACCCCCCAGGTTGGAAGGCACTCAAAAGACAACTGGGAAGAGCTGCCCCCTCAAAGTAGAGTCGACCTTAATGACCTGGATGGAGTCAATCTTTCGAGAGCTTCATTTACTGATGTGGCACGATTCAAAATGAGAAGAAACAACTACGAACTTCCATTGATAATTGGAACATGGAATGTACAAAGTACAAATTCGGGAAAATTGGAAATTGTCAAAAATGAAATGGAATGCATAAACATCAATATGTTAGGCATTAGTGAGCTGAAATGGACTGGTACTGGCCATTTTGAATCAGACAATCATATGGTCTACTATGCCAGGAGTAATAACTTGAAGAAGAATGGTGTTGCATTCGTCGTCAAAAAGAACATTTCAAGATCTATACTGAAGTACAAAGCTGTCAGTGATAGGATAATATCCATATGCATACAAGGGAGACCAGTTAATAGGACTATTATTCAAATTTATGCACCAACCACTAAGTCCAAAGATGAAGAAATTGAAGATTTTTACCAACTTATGCAGTCTGAAATTGATCAAACATGCAATCAGGATGCATTGATAATTACTGGTGATTGGAAAGTGGAAGTTGGAAACAAAGAAGAAGGCTCAGTAGTCGGAAGATATGGCCTTGGTGATAGAAATGCCGGGGATCGCATGACAGGATTTTGCAAGACCAATGATTTCTTCATTGCAAATACCTTTCTTCAACAACATAAACGGCGACTCTACACGTGGACTTCGTCAGATGGAATAGATAGGAATCAAATTGACTACATCTTTGGAAAGAGACAATCTAAAAGTTGAATATCATCAGTCAGAACAAGGCCAGGGGCCAACTGAGGAGCAGACCATCAATTGCTCATATGCAAGTTCAAGTTGAAGTTGAAGAAAATTAGAACAAGTCCAGGAGAGCCAAAGTATGACCTTGAATATATCCCACCTGAATTTAGAGGCCATCTCAAGAATAGATTTGACGTGTTGAACACTAATGACTGAAGACCAGATGAAGTGTGGAATGACATCAAGGACATGATACATGAAGAAAGCAAGAGGTCATTAAAAAGACAGGAAATAAAGAAAAGACCAACATGGATGTCAGAAAAGACTTTGAAGTTTGGTCTTGAACGTAGAGTAGCTAAAACAAATGGAAGAAATGATGAAGTAAAAGAGCTGAACAAAAGATTTCAAAGGATGGCACAAGAAGACAAAGTAAAGTATTATAATGAAATGCAAAAGACCTGAGGTTAGGAAACCAAAAGGGAAGGACACGCTTGGCATTTCTCAAGCTGGAAGAACTGAAGAAAAAATTGAAGCCTCGAGTAGCAATACTGAAGGATTCTACAGGGAAAATATTAAATGATGCAGGAAGCCTCAAAAGGAGATGGAAGGAATACACAAAATCACATACCAAAAAGAATTGGTTGACATTTAACCATTTCAGGAGACAGCATGTGCTCAGGAACTGATGGTACTGAAAGAAGAGGTCCAAGCTGCACAGAAGGCATTGGCCAAAAACAAGTCTCCAGGAATTGACTTAATACGAATTGAGATGTTTCAACAAACGGATGCAGCACTGGAAGTGCCCACTCATCTATGCCAAGAAATTTGGAAGACAGCTACCTGGCCAACCAACTGGAAGAGATCCATATTTATGCTTGTTCCAACTGAATGTGGAAATTATCGAACAACATCATTAATACCACACACAAGTAAAATTTTGATGAAGATAGTTTAAAAGCGGCTGCAGCAGTACATTGACAGGGAAGAGCCAGAAATTCAAGCCAGAATCAGAAGAGGACGTGGAACAAGGGATATCATTGCTGATGTCAGATGGATCCCTTCTTAAAGTAGAGACTAACACCAGAAAAATGTTTAACCGTGTTTTATTGACTATGCAAAGGCATTCAACTGTGTGGATCATAACAAATTATGGATAACATTGTGAAAAATGAGAATTCCAGAACACTTAATTGTGCTCATGAGGAACCTGTACGTAAATCAAGAGACAGTCATTGGAATAGAACAAGCGGTTACTGCATAGTTTAAAGTCAGGAACGGTGTGTGTCACGGTTGTATCCTTTCACCATACTTATTCAATGTGTATGCTTACCAAATAATCTGAGAAGCTGGACTATATGAAGAAGAATGTGACATCAGGATTGGAGGAAGTCTCATTAACAATCTGCGATATGCAGATGACACAACCTTACTTGCTGAAAGTGAAGAGGACTTGAAGCACTTGCTGATGAAGATCAAAGACCACAGCCTTCAGTATGGATTATACTTCAACATCAAGAAAACAAACATCCTCACAACTGGATCAATAAGCAACATCATGATAAATAGAAGAAAGATTGGAGTTGTCAGAGATTTTGTTTTACTTGGATCCAGAATCAACACCCATGGAAGCAACAGTCAAGAAATCAAACCATATATTGCATTGGGCAAATCTGCTGCACAAGACTTCTTTAATGGTCTTGGGGAAATTGGCATAACACAGTTTATAAAGACAATGTTCTACATTCTACCTTGGTGAATAGCATCTGGGGTCTTAAAAGCCTGTGAGCAGCCATCTGAGATACTCCACTGGTCTCACCCCTTTGGGAGCAAGGGAGATTGAAGAGGACAAGATACAAGGAAAAGATTAGTCCAAAGGACTAATGGACCACAACTACCATGGCCTCCACCAGACTGAGTCCAGTACAGCTAGACGGTACCTGGCTACCACCACTGACTGCTCTGACCAGGATCACAATAGAGGGTCCTGGACAGAGCTGGGAAAAGGATATAGACCAGAATTCTAACTCACAAAAAAAGACCAGATGTACTGGCCTAAAGGAGACTGGAGAAACCCCAAGAGTATGGCTCCCGGACATCCTTTTAGCCCAGTGGTGAAGCCCTTCCTGAAATTCACCATTCAGCCGGAGATTGGACAGCCTCATAAAACAAACCAGGACTAATAAGGCACAGCAGTCCAGGGACAAGGACTAGAAGGTAGGAGGGGACAGGAAAGCTGGTAATAGGGAACCCAAGGTTGAGAAGGGACAGTGTTGACATGTCATGGGGTTGTCAACCATTGTCATAGGGCAATATGTGTACTAACTGTTTAATGAGAAACTATTTGTTCTGTAAACCTTCATCTAAGGTACAATAAAAAGATTAAAATGTATATATATATATATATAATCAAAAAAAAAAAAACTTCTTTAAAGTGTTAAAAAGCAAAGATGTCACATTAAGGACTAAGGTGCCCCTGATCCAAGCCACGGTGTTTTCAATCATCTCATATGCATGCAAAAGCTGGATGATGAATAAGGAAGACTGAAGAATTGACGCCTTTGAATTGTGGTGTTGACAAAGAATATTGAATATACCACGGACTGTCAAAAGAACAAACAAATCTATCTTGGGAGAAGTACAGCCAAAATGCTCCTTAGAAGCAAGGATGGTGAGACTATGTCTCACATACTATGGATATGTCATCAGGAAGTACCATTCGCTGGAGGACATCATGCTTGATAAAGTAGAGGGTCAGCAAAAGAGAGGAAGAACTTCAATGAGATGGATTGACACAGTGGCTGTAACAACGGGCTCAAGCATAGCAATAATTGTGAGGATGGCACTGTACTGGACAGCATTTCGTTCGGTTGTACAGAGGGTCTCTATGAGTCGGTACCAACTCAGTGGCACCTAACAACAGCAACAATGTAAGGAAGAGACCGAAATGGAATTTTATTTTTCACTTAAGTAATCTACAATTGATATTTTTATTTTTGGATGGTATTTTCTAAATGCCAGTTGGAGTGCTATATGTTCTTCATATAGCAGAAGACTAATTTTCAAGTTTTATTCATAAAAGTAGATAATATGCAGTGTTTTTATCTACTTAATTCTATATCTATGTATCTAATTAATATATATGTACATTTTTTTCATTTCAAATTGAACTCTGCTTTTTTACCAAGCCATGCAATAAAATAAAGTTGGCTAAGACATTTTATTATTATTATTATTTTTTAATCCTGATGATGCCCCAGGCTGCAGTTACTTCATAGAACAAATTAATTTTTTCAGAATTTTTTTAAATGAATTTTGAGGTATAACGTAGCTCGTTTCTTACTTAGTCAACATTTAATTCTTTGTCCTTGGCCAGTAACTAACTATAATTTTACACCAGTATCCTTAATCCTGGTATCTTATAATTGATCTAAGTGATATTTGAGTCTTTTATAGCATTAGCATTTTGCGATCAGGTTTGATTCTATTCTTTCCCTTAATGTAATCAATAAGCAGGAAAAATTAACCTTTAGTAAATAATTCTTCCATATCCTTTCCCATCTATGCATTGCTGCAATTCCAGTTTTTCGTCTCAAATGGGGACATGTAAGACATGCACGAGAATTAGAACCAACTGAAAAATAGTGTGTTTCAAATGAAAGATTCAGGTTTTTCTCTCAAGTGTATGCAACAACTTAAGAAACAGTAATCATCTTTGCCAGGAAAAATAATTCTATCCTTTGCTTAACTCTATTACATTCATGTGTTTTGGGAATAGATTTCCTTAATATTTTAGGGAAATTGATAGCATATGATACCTCTTAGCTACTCTACTCAAGAAAACCAACTTTGTCTTCATTTTATTTAGAGTCAGTGTTCTATTTAATTTTGAATTTTTTATGATGTACTATTCAAGGTGGAAAGGAAGCCATGTTTTGGAAAATGAGGGTACATAAAATAAATTAATTCTTAATTATTATTCATGTATGTCTCACATAGGTCCTGGATTTACTTTGAAGTATGACTGAGCAGAAAATAAGAACTGTTTCTTCCAGAGTAAAATTTCTAAGCATGTTTTTGAATCTAACAGAGTTGCAACTACACTAGCCTCTGTTGCTAGTAGATGCTTTCTCCAATCCAAAGAGTATTTTGATTTTGTGTTTAATCAGGGTGGAACAGAATATTGAGTACATTCTGATTGTGATCACTAAAAACAAGTTACTTGCAGCATGATAGGCATTCAAAATATTTTTGTTGAGTGAATGAATAAGTATAGAATAAATAAATAATTGATCATTCCATTCACCCTCCTTGCTTTGTAATGCCACTGCTCATGATAGATAGGAAAAAATATTAATATCTATATGAAATCCAAAGCTATGATAGCTATTTTAAATGGCAGTAGTATGTTCTTAACTGCATTGGGAAAATACTTGGAACTCACTCAAGGCAAAGTGCTACATAGTCATATACCATTTTTCAGATACAATCTCTTCAGCAAAATAGACTCTTATTAATTATTCTGTAATACTCCCTCTGGAGAAAATATTCTTTCTAAGTGCTAGAAGCAAGGTTATAGAGATACTACATGCTGCAAAAAGGCATGATTAGTAGGCTGCTTTTTCCAAGTTATCCATGGGTCTGCAGCTTGATGATTTACTTGGCAAAAACACAGTCCTGTCTTTCAGAAGATGGGAGTATATATATATATATATATGTATATATATATATATATAATATAGGTATATAATAAGTATATATACATATAGTAGGTATAAATATAGGAGCCCTGGTTGCACAGTGGTTAAGCCCTCGGCTGCTAACTGAAAGGCCGGCAGTTTGAAGGAGAAAGATGTGGTACAGATCTACTTTGTCCTATAGGGTCGCTATGAGTTGTAATCAATTTGATGGCAATGGGTTTTTTAATTATAAGTATATACTTACATTATACTATTATAGTATATTTTTATAATATAATAATAATTTAATAATAATGTATTATAGTATTTCCCTGTTTGCTATGCCTCTTGCTTTCCATTTGTTTATAAGCAACAGTCACCCAATCTGTTCAGCGGGATAATTGCATGTGAGGTGACTGTAAATAAAAAAAAGAGGTGAAGGTTTGAATTATGTCATTTTCAACCTGTAACTTTGAGCAGAACTCATTCATTTTTTATAGTTGAAGGAATTGAAGATCTGTCCTGAGTATTAAATGAAGTAAATAATGAGAAAGTCTAATAGAAATGATAAAGTTGTTCATTAGTGAAAGAAGTTATTATCATTTATATTATTAGTAATCCTATCCCTCATATAGTTATATTGAGTAATGCTTTTTTTCAGGTAAAGTGTAAAGAAGCTTGTCATAGCACACAATTTTCTCAAGAAAATGAGTATTATATGAATAAATCCTTCTGGAGAAAACCAGTGCTTCTTTTAGGTAAGTGCTGTGAGAATCTCAGAAATTTTTGTACATCATTTAGAGCTTCATTATGGAGATTTACTGAAAGAAAATATTCTACAGATTATCATAACACTTCACAGTTCCTTCTGTACTGTAGACTACTTACATATTACAGTCCCTTCTAAAAAACCAAAACCCAAATCCATTGCCATTAAGTCTATTCCGATTCATAGTGGCCCTATAGGACAGAGTAGAACGACCCCATACGGTTTCCAAGGCTATAATCTTTACAGTAAGAGATTGCCACATCTTTCGCCTGCAGAGCTGCTGGTGGGTTTAAACTAACCTTTTGGTTAGCAGCTGAGTGCTTAACTACTGCACCACCAGGCCTCCTTTTATAGTCCCTTAGGGACCCCAAGTACTTAGACCATCACCGTTTTAACATTACTGTTGTTGTTAGGTGCTGTCAAGTCGGTTCTGACTCATAACAACCCTATGTACAACAGAAGGAAACACTGCACAGTCCTGCGCCATCCTCACAGTCGTTAAGTTTGAGCCCATTGTTGCAGCCACTGGGTCAATCCATCTCGTTGAGGGTCTTCCTCTTTTGCGCTGACCCTCTACTTTACCAAGCATGATGTCTTTCTCCAGGGACTGGTCCTTCCTGATAACATGTCCAAAGTACACTACTAAATAACTTAAAATGACCTGATGGTGCCATCGATCATACTTGAATAAATTAGTACAAATAAATATGATAATAGTTAAAAAGTACTGAATATGTCAGACATGCTGGTGAATACTTCATCTCATTTCATTTTAAGCTTTAAATTAACCTTCAAGAAACTTTTATCTTTCCCCTTTTAGAGATGTGAAAACTAAGTCTTAGAGAAATCAGGTAACTTGACTCACGTCATATAGATAGTTAAATAGTGGCACTGCCAGGATTTGAATCTGTCTCCAGAGTTCATGTTCTCTAATCACTGAGCTTTCATGCTGCTGGATACCAGGGTGACAGGCTCAGATTCTCCCAGAGATCTGTGCATTTCTTGGTAGGGGATAGGAGCACTTCATTCTTGACTATCTATTAAAGTGATTAAATTTCTTCCTTCTGGACAAGTTCCTGATGTTTTTCTGACACGGCACTAAAACTCATGTTTGTTTTCTATATGATTATTGTAATAACATGAAACTACTTAGAGACCTTACTTTCCTTTTCTCCCTAACAACTTCAACTTTTATGTGCTTCTGCACTTCAAACCTAGAATATCATAAATATCAAACTGTCCTAAGTTGCACCTAGCTGGAAAATATGTACCTTATGAGAAAGATGACATTATTTAACGGTACTATATTCATATGATTATATGTCCTGTGTGACTATAAAATTTAAGCCCTATACCAAACTAGAGTTTTATTATTGCAAAAGCTATCTCCCTTAGGAATTTCTAAACAGAGTCCTTGATTTATTAACAACTTCATGAAAATAAAATTCATGTCCTGAACAATCTTATGACTTAAAACATTTATTTATAACAGAAACAAAATCAATGTCTACTTTAAGAAATGATTATTATGTAATTAAAGATTAATCAATATAGGGTCTAATTCAACTTAAGGATAGAAAATAAGAGAATTTCTAGACTCAGTAAATTCTTCAGTAAACCATTTCAAAATTGAAGCATAAAGAAATTTTAGGTCCATAAGACAAAGTCACAGGGAGATGACATTAGAAAAAGAAAATGAAATGAAAGTAAATTTAAAGAATTTCTTCATAGTCACCATTGTGCAAAATGTATATTCTTAAAAGAATAAAATTATCACAAAAATTAATATAAATAATTTGTATACAAATGTCATCTTTTGTCATTATTAATCTGTAATTTTTTCCTAGTGATGCCTGATTATCTTTTCTTAAAGCAGTGTGTGGCTGTATATAAGTAATATAAATCTTGCTTCTACAAAGGAATAAAAATAATAAAAATACAAATAGCTCCTATGAGGTTTGGTGACAATTGTATCTTGGCAAATAGGCATCTATTTTGATTTTTTAAAAAATTCAAAGCAGTTAATTTAATTAATTCTATTTACAGTATGTCTACTTGCTTGAACGTGGCCCTGAAGACTCTTGCTGATACATCTCCCTCAGAGTTAGTCACTGAATGGTTTCTGGATAAAGAGCAACTTCTAAAATAACACATAAACATAGCAGGTACCAGTCTAAAACAAAGATAAAGCTGAACCCAGAGTGCCAAGGGGGGAAGGAGGGCCTTCTGTGGTGGGTAAGGGAGGTTAAACAACATAGTTCTGCCTATGCAGCTCAAAGCAATCTGACCATTGAGTAGTGAGCCAGTCAAGATAATTCTGCTAATTAGACATTAATTAGAATTTAACTTTATGGTTGGGATAATTATCTAGCTAATTTCCAGAACTGGAATGAGACATTGACAAAAGGCACTAACCCAATTCAATAGATTAATAGATTTGCGTCATACTCCGTCTATTAAGAAGCATGTTCTTATTTTTTTGAAGAACTTTTTTTTTCATGAAGTGCAAGTGCTTGAGGCAGCACAGTGTCCTAGAAAGTGATCTGTGCTAAGAGTCAAAAGACCAGGATTCTACTTCTTTCCAATTAGCTTTTGGCCTTGGGAAGGCTACTTCACCCCTTTGGGCCTCAGCTTATTCATTTACAAATGATGGACAAAGGAGGCTTAAATGATATCCAGGGTCTCTTTTAACTCCAACATTTTGTAGACCTGTGTTATTCTTTCTATACTGGATGATTATTTTTAGGTATCATATCCCTCCTAGTTCAGGATTTATAACCAATATTATAACAATAGGGAGACCTGATGGCTCAATGGTTAAGCTCTCAACTGCTAACCAAAAGGTTGGTGACTTCGAACCCACCCAGTGGCTCCGAGGGAGAAAAATCTGGCAATCTGCTCCCGTAAGACTCCAGCCTAGAAAACCTTATGGGGCAGTTCTACTCTGTCACATGGAGTCACTATGAGTTGAAAATTGACTCAATGGAACCCAACAACAACAACATTATAGCAATATCTTCATTGTATTAAATCAGAAGCCTTTTACAGAAATAAATAAATAATCAAGTTTAAATTAATATAAAGACTAAATGTCAAGGTGATTTAGTTATCTAGTGCTGCTATAACAGAAATGTCACAAATGGGTAGCTTTAACAAACAGAAATTTTCTCAAAGTTTAGGAAGCTAGAAGTCTGAATTTAGGGTGCTGGCTCTAGGAGAAGACTTTCTCTCTCTGTCATCTCTGGAGGAAGGTCCTTGTTTCTTTAGAGCGTCTGCTCCTGGGTAATCTTCATGTGGCTTGGCATCTCTCTTCCCCCATCTCTGCTTCCTTCTCTATGCTTAATCTGCTCTTTTTATATTTCAAAAGAGACTGACTCAGACAAGTCCTACAGTAATACTCACTAACATAACAAAGAAAACCCATTCCCAAATGGGATTATAACCACAGGTTAGGATTTACAACACGTATTTTTAGGGGACACTATTCAGTCCATAACATAGGGTTAGCATTTTAGAATTCATCCAAGTTCCTAAGGGCATATGGTGTGAAGAGCATGATAAGCAACTCTTCTCTATTTGTGTAATTGACAAGAGAATAAATATGCCCAGCCCCTAGGAAGAAGTACACAGGTTTTCTATGAAGAAAAATGCAGTGGGTTCAAGGCGATAAGAATAGGGGGCATGATTAATTTTATCAGAGGAAGCTGCGGAGAGCCTTTTGATGAGAATCAACAAGTCGAAAGCTGTGAGTTGCCAGTAGTGTCAGAAGACACAGCTGAGGAATAAGGTAGAAAACTATCAATCTAGAATGCCTTAGACACAGCATCTCCTAAAGTCAGTGGGACAGATGAGATAAAACATCTTGACAAAATGGATGAATTGGTTCTTTTTGTCCTGGAACTGTGTGTGGGTTTGCCGAGAACTGGCAGATATGTAACTTCGATCTCCTTCATCCTGTCAGCTTTTAATGTGATTCCAGCTCCGTGAAACTTATCCATAACCCTTTCTATGTCCTCTTGTGTTTGCATTTCTAGAAAGCAGCTATTGACGTACCAATACTGTCTATGATTACTTCGTGAATTTTTGTATGTACTTGAAGACTGTGAGATAAAAATCACATGGAAAATTTCAAACAGAAATTAAGCCTCATCCTCAAAACCATTGCCTATTACTAGTAAGAAAGAAGTCATAGTCCAAGACAGTAGAGAGCATTCCTCCCCCACAAAGTAAGTCTTTTTATTATTTGTGAAAAAATGCACCAACAAAAAAACTGAATTTTTTGGTTGACTTGCAACATGTTTTCCAGGTGGTAATTATGTATTAGGAGCTAGTTTACCTGACCCTATTCGCTTTCTTGTTATGGTTAATTTTCTTATTATCCTCATCATTAGATTTCAGAAGCATAAGAGTAAACCAGAACCCAAGGTCTGATAGGTCTCTTTGTATTTTTCTACTGACTCTTATGAATTCATTTCCTTATGTACTTGGTAATATTTTTATTATGTCTCTTCATATTGGGAGCCCTGGTGGTGCAGTGGTTAAGAGCTAGGGCTGCTAGCCAAAAGGTCAGCAGTTCAAACCCACCAGCTGCTCCTTGGAAACTCTATGAGACAGTTCTACTCTGTCCTGTGGGGTCGCTATGAGTCAGAATCAACGGCAATGGCTTTTTTCTTTTCTGGTCATCATATTTAGGGATTGTATATGTGCGTGTTTGTGGGGGGTTACATATTGCTATCACTACTTTCTCACTAGTTTTTACGGTACTTCTTCAAATCCGGGATATCTACACAGCATTGTTAATGTGATCCACACCTGGCATTTTTGCTCAGAGGACACTTAGTTGTTCACCTCAGAGCTTCAGTGAGAGAAAACCTCTTAGCTGTTTCCATGGACGAATAGGAGGTAATTTCTTTTCTTGTTATCTTTCCAGAGTGAATTGCTGTCTCAGAGATAGATATCAGAGGAATCAATTTCTACTCCCCAAAGGCTCATTTCCCCCCAGGGTATATAGGGTGTGTGTGTGTGTGTGTTTATGTGTGTGTATACCATCCCATGGGGTCACCAGACCAGATCATTTCTTTTCATTTATGGCTCTGAGTTCCCTTTTGATTTCTGTTTATAGAAAGATTTCCATTTTCTTTCTCTTATGTTTGTTATGTATTTTAGTACTAGTAATATTTTATCCAGCATTTCCATATGATTATAGCAGGGAGGGGCTACTATGCCCCTGAAACTAAAGGATACAATGAGACAGGAACAATGTAGAAATAAGGTACCCAGCAATGAATATATGTGATTCTCATTATTTTTTGAAGGGTTATTATAGCTAAAGTGGGTTTCTTGGAAGACTTACAATATTTCTACAGTATGGAAGATGTTTAGTTATACAACAGGTGAAAAATGTGCACCTTTTGCAGAGGCAAATTTGAAATTCTTCCTTTTCAAGAGACACAGGTGCCTGACAGCTTATTACCAACTCTTTAGAAATAATCAGGGGCATGTGAAAAAGATAAAACTACTGAGGTAAAAAAAGTATGAGAATTACATTGATCTGCCAACCAGCGTTAAATTTTCAGCCTAGCAAACAACTCGATTATTGACTGAGGTTAGCGGAAATGAGAAACATATTTGAAGACTTGCATCAGGAGGATAAATACGTTATACCCATCTACCAGGCAAGCAGTGTTTTCCTACGGAATAAGGGAGCCATCTCTAGAGAAAGTTGGGTTTATTCAGAGACACAGAATCCAACTATAGAAGTTTAAACAGGAGGAAAAAGAATAGAAAAAACTGTTTGAGATATCTCATTGCAATTGCTTCCTAGGCCACTAATTTGAATCTCATACTAGAAAAGTTCAGTTTTTGAAATAAACTAGGAAATTAACAACAACAACAAGCCTGTAGTAATATCTGTTTGGGGAGACTGATTTTAACTTGCCACCTGATCCCCAACACTTTGTATTCATACCTTTGTGTAATTCCCAACTTGAGTCTAGACAAGACCTGTGACATGCTTCAAACCAATAGAATGTAACAAAAGTGACGGTTTGTGTGTGATTAAGCGTGCATTGTTACACAAGAACATTGCCGCCATCTTGCAAAGTCTTTCTCTCCATTGCTAGATTTGAAGAAGCAAGGTGTCATGAATCCTACAGCTGCAAGGAAATGAATTCTGCCAACAAACCGAGAGAGATTGGAAATAGATTCTCCCCAAGTTGAGTCCCAGACGAGAGTCCAGCTCTGGCCAACACCTTGATTGCAGCCTTGCAGACAACCTGACTAAGCCATGACTGGACTCCTGACCCACAGAAACGATAAGATAATAAATGTGTGTTGTTTGAAGCAACTAATTTTGTGGTGATTTGTTGTGTGGCAATAGATAACTAAAACACCTATTTATATTATGTCATTCATTCATTCAATATGCACTCAAGCACTATTCTGTGTCACTGGTGTATGATGCTAAACCAAGGTTTATGGGTAAATGGAATAGTTATTTACTTTATTGTGCAATAATTTGAAGGAAATACAGGATTCTATTGGAGATACAGGAAGCTCCCTGGAAGGAATTATATCTAACATGAAATCTGACTAGAAATTTTCAAGGTAAAAAAAATGTGAAGAGACTAGAATGGAAATAACGAGAATGCTGACCCAGTGTGAAGAATGTCACCAACGTCACTGAACAACTCATGTAGAAATTGTCCGGTGGGAACCTGTTTTGCTGCGTGTACTTTCACTAAAAATACAATGTAATTTTTTTTTAAAAAAAGAAAGTTTCTGAATAGAAATTTTTGAGGTATAAAGAATGTGAAGAGAAGAATATTTCAGGAAAAAAATGCATGCAATTCTCAAGATAAAACTGAAAAATAGATTAGGCTGGTAGGAGTTTAGACTGCAGTGTGTGTTTTTAGTGGTGACAGGGGTTGGCAAAAGACAAGGTTATAAGGGAAGTAGCGGCCTGATTATGCAAGTTAGTTCTTGTAAGTCATTTTAAAGAGTTTAAACTTTGTCCTAATAAACTGGCGCTTTTCTATAGGTGTGTGCATCCTATGGTATCTTGTCTTCACTTACTAACGTTTTAGATCATGGAGGACATATCAGGTTTTTGTCATTCTAGCCTCATGGCACTTCTACTCTAACTCCCTTACATGAAGTAAAGACTATGATACTTGGAAGTAGTAAATGGCAAAGCTGGATTTGCAGAACATGCCTCTGATATCAGGGTTATTGTGAACAGCCATACAAGCTTCAAAATTCATATTTCCGTAGGCTTCCAATCACACAGATCAATGTTTTTCAAACACCTTTGTGCGTAAAAACTACCTGGGTCTTTTTTAAAACGCAGATTCTGATTCTGTACATCTGGGAAGGGGCTGAGAGTCTATCAGGATCCCAGGTGATGCTGGTGCTGCTTGTCTGTAGAGCACACTCGGAATATCAAAGTAAATGACAATATGACTGGCTGGAGTCCCCTGGAGTTGGTTAATAGAATGGCTTGCTCTGGTATAAATTAAGGAAAATTAGAGCAGCTAGGGCATCGTAAAGTTTAGAAATTATAGGTGTGGTCATAGCGGTGTGGTAAGACTCAAGAATTTTAGGTTACAGGTATAAAAGATATGGAGGGATACTTTTGAGCCCTTTGGACTAAAAATAATTTTAATGCACCTGCATTCCACTCCCTTTACTTACGTACTGTGATTAAAACTGGAGTTTAGTGCTTTGTGAGTACTCAGTGTCACAGTTCAGTATTGGACCACTGTTGTTGTTGTGTGCCACTGAGTCGATTCCAACTCATAGCAACCCTACAGGACAGAGTAGAACTGCCCCAATAGGTTTCCTAGGCTATAAATCTTTATGGGAGCAGATTGCCAGGTCTTTTCTCCCATGGAGCAGCTGGTGGGTTCAAACCACTAACCTTTCAGTTAGCAGACCAGTGCTAAACCATTGTGCCACCAGGGCTTCTTAGTGGGCCACTAGCAACTCTAAGATCCCAGGCAGAACTCTATAATGGGGAAATTAAGTTGTGGTTACCTGTTGCCCTTGCCGTCAAGTAGATTCTAATTCATAGCGACCCTATAGGGCAGAAAAGAAATGTCCCATAGTGTTTCCAAGGGGTGGCTGGTGGATCCTAACTGCTGACCTTTTGGTTAGCAGCCTGAGCTCTTAACCACTGTGCCACCAGGGCTCCAAGTTGTGGTTAGATGTGTGAATATACACTAAGGAAAGGTTATCCCTGGCAGTGAAGAGACATCTGTACTCCTAGTATCCCTTCTGATATCAACTAAGGGCTTGTGCCTTTCTTCTACTGTACCCCAACTTATCCTGCCCCAGGTGACCAGGGAACTCGGTTTTGCTCTCAACAAGCACTAGGCAACGCCATAATCCTCAAATTGTTCTCTCATCTCCAGACTTAATTTTCTATTCTTTTGTGGCCTGATTCTCCATTAAGGCTACCATGATGAATGAAATCAAAATGAAATTGTCTCTTAACAAATCGTTGTGATAAAACTTGCCCCAGGAAGCAGATCCTGGAATGGAAATTTGCATGCAATAAGTTTATTGGGAAGAGATATTGAGATCAACAGCTGTGGGAATATGAAGGGAGCAAGAATGAGCCATGGAAAATGTTAGGCTGTGATGCATTCATAACAAAGGCCTCACTGATCCCATGAGGAGCTATGGAAGTGGGATGGTCCTAAAGAGTTGCCTCAAATTGGAGCAATGGTGCCAGGCTGTTATACCTGGAAAGAGGGCATGCTGTTAGGTGAGGCAGTTCTTTTCAGCCAAGGGCAAGCATTAGGAGGCAATACTCAGCTGCCAGTTGTAGGCTTTCCACACTACCAGCGGTTGGGGAATAATGCTGTAGTCCTGAAGGAGGGGATACCTAAATTGCACAATAGAGTATCTACTACGACCCTTTCTGTAATTAATTTGTGATTTGGTGCTTTAAATGCTTTGACACAGGAAAGAAATAAAACAAACAGCATAGTATTTCATACTCTACAGTAGAAGTAGTTTGGGGTATGGAAGTCTTTCACACCATCTAGGTCAGTGCTTCTAAACTTGCTTTAGTGAGGACCAGGTTTTGTTTTGTTTTTCTTTCTTTCTATTATTTATAATCTGTCATGAGCAGATACATGGTTTTATCACACATGACCAGTATGCAGCTTCCACCACCCAAGCTGAACAACATCTGAAATGTATATTATGCCCTATGTAATGAGGTAAGTCCACTGATCATGAGCTTAAATGTGGCAATGTGAAATCACTCTAACAACTTGTAAAAGTTTACTCTCAATTACTGTACTTACTGAGAATAGTAACAGTTTGCTGGTGGGCACTGGTTTGTCTGGATCTCCAGATACATACTGTGTTGGTGAAACCCTGATACAAATGGTCACTTTTTTTCAATCTTTAAAAGAATTAAACAAACAGTCTAAAAACCAAACATCTCAAACTACGGTAATAACACCACAAATTATTGCTCTGCTTAGGAAAATAGACACATAAGATTGCTCTCATTTTGTACCTCAGTTTTTTTTAGAACAAACAATTTTTATTTTTTTTGTATTTTATTTTTTTATTGTACTTTAGATGGTTTACAGAAAAATCTAGGTTCTCATTAAACAATTAGTACACATACTGTTTTGTGACATTGTTTACCAACCCCACGACAATGTCAACACTCTCCCTTCTCTACCTTGGGTTCCCTACCAGCTTTCCTGTCCCCTCCTGCCTTCTAGTCCTTACACCTGGGCTGGTGTGCTCCTTTATTCTCATTTTGTTTTATAGGCCTGTCTAATCTTTGGCTGAAGGATGAACCTGAGGAGTGACTTCATTACTGAGCTAAAGTGTGTCCAAGGGCCATACTCTTGGGGTTTCTCCAGTCTCTGTCAGGCCAGTAAGTCTGGTCTTTTTTTTTGTGAGTTAGAATTCTGTTCTACATTTTTCTCCAGCTCTATCAAGGACCCTCTATTGTAATCCCTGTCAGAGCAGTTGGTGGTGGTAGCCGGGAACCATCTAATTATACTGGATTCAGTCTGGTGGAGGCCATAGTAGTTATGGTCCATTAGTCCTTTAGAGTAATCTTTCCTTCGTGTCTTTGGTTTTCTTCATTCTCCCTTGCTCCCAATGATACAAACTAAGACCCAAGACACTACTTACCAAAGTAGAATGTAGAACATATTCTTTATAAACTATGTTTTGCCAATTGAGCTAGATGTTCCCCAAGATCATGGTCATCACAGCCTTCAGCCCAGTAATTCAGTCCCTCAGGGAGTCTGGATGTGTCTATGGAGCTTCCATGACCTTGCCTTGGACAAGCTGTGCTGACTTTCCCAGTATTGTGTACTGTCTTCCCCTTCACCAAAGTTGCCACTTATCTACTGTCTATTTAGTGTTTTTCCATCCCCACCCCTCCCCTCCCTTGTAACCAACAAAGATTATTTCTTTTTCTGTGTAAACTTTTTCATGAGTTTTTATAGTAGTGGTCTCATACAATATTTGTCCTTTGGCGATTGACTTATTTCACTCAGCATAATGCCCTCCAGATTCATCCATGTTGTGAGACGCTTCACAGATTCATCATTGTTCATCACTGCATAGTACTCCATTGTATGAACCATAGTTTATCAATTCATCTGTTGATGGGCATCTAGGTTGTTTCCATTTTTTGCTATTGTGAACAGTGCCGCAATGAACATGGGTATGCATATGTCTATTCGTGTGATGACTCTTATTTCTCTAGGATGTATTTCTAGGAGTGAGATTGCTGGGTCATACGGTATTTCTATTTCTAGCTTTCTAAGGAAGTGCCATATCATCTTCCAAAATGGTTGTACCGTTTTGTATTCCCATCAGCAATGCATAAGATTTCCAATCTTGCTGCAGCCTCTTCAACATTTGTTATTATCTGTTTTTTTGATTCGTGCCAGTAATGCCAGGGTGAGATGATATCTCATTTTGGTTTTGATTTGCATTTCTCTAATGGCTAGTGATTGCGAGCATTTCCTCATGAAATTGGATTATTTGTCTTTTTGTTGTAGAGGTGTTGGATTTCCCTGTAGATTTTAGAGATTAGACCTTTGTCAGATTCATCATAACCAGAAATTTTTTCCCCAGTCTGTTCTACTTCAGTTTTGAGGCTCAAGTGGTGAGTTAAAGTTCCCCTGCTTTATGTCCAAGCTTTTCTAGGTCATTTTGACCTCGATTCCTATCAGAAAAGGACATTTGACAGTCAATGCCCCTGTTTCATGCAGGTGATATTTCTTTAGCTGTTTTTTTTTTTTAGAACTTTATATCCCCCTTCAAACTTATGGGCCATTTTCCAACTCACACTGTGCTGATTCTGAATCAATCACCATCAGAAAAGTTCTGTTTTCAAAGCCTACTCCTGCTGGATTTGAGTGAACTGCCTGTCACAGAGTGTCACTATAAAGTTTAAGCTGCTGTAAGTTCAAAGGATTTGAAAAAACAGCTAAGCAGAATCCATGTATGTGTAGTGAAGCTCCTATTAGGTCTTCTGACACATCAGACCTACTTTGACCACCCACAGGGGCTTAGTCTGAGCTGTAATTTTGTTCTCACTTGCTGGCAGCAGCTACCCATTACAGGCAGAACCTCGTCTAAGGTGCAGCTTTTTTCTTTGGCCATTAGGTTTTAAAATAAAATTCTTTTACAGAGGTTCCTGAGTTACTTCCTATCAACGAAAACACAAAGAAAGGTCAAAATACGGAAATTATGTACAACTTTTAATATACTGTTGGATTCTGTTTGCTAGTATTTTGTTGAGGATTTTTGCATCTATATTCATAAGAGATATTAGCTTATAGTTTTCTTGTGGAGTCTTTGTCTGGTTTTGGTATCAGGGTTATATTTGCTTCATAGAATGAATTAGGGAGTATTCCTTCCCTCTCTATCTTTTGGAAGAGTTTAAACAGTATTAGTGTCCATTTTTCTCTATGTGTTTGGTAGAATAACCCAGTGAAGCCATCTGGTCCAGGACTTTTTTTGTTAGAGGTTTTTTGATCACTGATTCAATCTCTTCACTTGTTATGGGTCTGTTGGGACTTTCTATTTCCTCTTGAGTCAGTTTGGGTAGGTGGTGTGCTTCCAAGAATTTGTCCATTTCATCTAGGTTATCTAGTTTGTTGCCATACAGTTGTTCATAATATTCTGTCATAATTCTCTTTATTTCTAGTAGATATACTTACCACAATGCCAAAAAAAAAAAAGAAAGAGTAACTGCTGAGACTGCTTATGTATGACCCAAAAGCCTCATGGGACTTGGTTCCTTGGTTTGGAGGTTTAGGGTCATGGTTTGATGGGACATCCCAGTTAATTGGACTAATAACATGTTTAGTGCTTTTGTTCTACCTCCTGGTTGAGTGCATAGTGCCTGTCATCTTAAAAGCTTGCAAGTGACCCTCCAAAGCATAATAATTGGTCTCTATTCTCCTGGAGCAACAGAGCAAGAAGGAGAGTCGGGGTAGGAGGAGGATATGGAATGTGTGGCTAATTGCTTCCATAAATAACTGTCTCCTTTGCCATGAGACCAGAAGAACTGGACAGTGTTCAGCTACTATTACTGAACATATTGATCAAAGATTCAGTAGAAGAATCCTGATCAAAAGGGGAAAAATGTAGAACAGATTTTCACATTTTCATGGACTCCAGAATTTCTGGAGTCATTGAAGCTGTATGAACTCCTGAAACTATTGCCCTGAGATAATCTTAAACCTTGAACAAAAAATATCTCCTGAAGTCTTTTTAAAACCAAACAATAGTTTAGCTTAACTAGTGAAGAATGTCTGCCTTGAGTGCTTTTTCAAGATCTATCTATATGGGATCAGACTGACAACAGCAACTCAAAAGATTAGATAGGAATCTTAGGGGGCAATCAGTTATGTTAATGGAGGAGGAACAACTCAGAAAAGGAGAATGAGAATGGTTGCACAACTCAAATGTAATCAATATTACTGAATTGTACATGTAGAGACTATCGGATTGGTATATGTTTTGTTGTGTATATTCTCAATACAACAACAAAATAAATATAATTAATTAATTAATTAATATGTTGCTTTTTAAAAAAGTAAATAAATAAGAAAATGACTAGAGACAATTCTACTTCTGCTTTCAATTCTGATCACCACTACACCAAAACAGAGCTTCTCCAATAACTAAATGGCCTTGGATACACAAGGCCTTCTGGATCGGGGACCAAGATTTCTGGATTTTCTTACCATGTTAAAATTCTTCTCTAGACCACAGGAAGGGGTTCTGATGGAAAATAATGAATATCTCCACCCTGATACCAAATAGGAGTCCTTTGAATTGGAGAAGACTAGAAGTAGACCTGTGCTGCTTATATACAGTGATTAAATACATTCATAGTCTATAAAATTGTGATTATTACTGTGGTTTGTTACACATTTTAATAGAGTAGAATTTGATTCTGAGAAAAAGAGATATGCTAAAATTCAACTAATTATATCTCAAAGGCTCATCATCACCATCTTTACAAGAATAGCTACCTTTCATAAGATTTTACCATGTGCCAGTCACAGTTTAAAGCATTTTAAATTTATTAACTCATCTAATCTTTATAAGAAACCTATAGTCTAGGTTGATATACGCACAGTTATCATACACACACTCACACACCTCTATCACATTCAGAAGAACGACATCGAAACTGAGAACTGTGTTGATTCCCCATCTCTAAGTTATACAGCATTAAAAGAAGAATCACCTTATAATGTGGGGAACTTGAAAGAAGGAGGAATGTCTTTTAAGCCCACGCTGCAGTGTGGCACGCACTGATGGAATTCGCTTTGAGCTTCAGCACCAGCCAGAGAGCAATGTATGATGAAATTTTTTAAAACCTGCATACACAGTCATAGACTTTTTAAGGCAAAGCATCATTAAGCTGCATGCTGTGAGGTTTTCTTTGCAACTTTCAGGTGTGCTTGGAAATGTTTATCAAAGCATTGTTTTATTAATATATTTTTCTGAAGTTGATTAAAAGAACATTTGCTTACACTTTCAGAATATATAATCATTTGGGGAATAATTGATATAGATTTACTCGTTCTGTATAAAACAAGATTAAAAAAAAGTCAGTTTTGTTACTTATGTAGCTGAAGCACAGAAGAGAGATATAATGACCCTTTGTTGACCTCTCCCTTTATACCTTCCTTCTTCTGTCTTTTGCCTCCTTTTTTTCTGTCATATATCTAAGTAATTCTCAATAAATCCATTCCTAAGAATTCAATTTTAGGTTTTAGACAGATGTGTACAGTTTCATTCTATAGTGATCAAAAGTGGTAATGTAAAGCTTCCTTTTCGATCCACTTGACCTAAGTTTTTCCAGGTTTATAAAGGTCAAATGATTTCTACCACCATGCTCCAATGCTGAAATTCCGGGGGCGGGGATAAAAATTTTTATTTTTTTGCATGCCCATCACCATCTGAAGAAGCAGGAATTCTAATGTTCTTCCTTTTGTAGCTTCAGTGCTATTGTAACAAAACTATGGTGTGGCTTCAGGCTTAAGAGTGAATCCAACTGGAGCATCATCCACTGGAAGGTGACTGAGGTTGTATCAGGGCACTGAATTCTTTAGTAGAAAAATATGATCATAAGACAAGGAATAAAAGTCAAATTACTTCTATATTTACTTCAGAGATTGCACCTGACACTCCTACTCATCTTTAAAAAATATGCAATAGAAATGCAGTAAAAGATTGCAGTAATTTTAGGACTGGATTCTATAGGAATGGATTTATCTGACTATGTGTTTAGATGTGTCAACGGGGACTCTAGTGACTAAATGTATTTCCTGATTTAATCATAATCTTGTTTCCCTGATCATTCAGTCAACGGATGTTTATTAATCTTCGAGCTAGTCAACAACATTCACCGTGCTCTGATAAATATTAAAACTTAAGAAAATAGATCCGTAGTTTCATTATTCATTGTTAGGTATACTGTAAAGCACAAAAGGAGAACAGAAAAAGAAGAGGGATTGCGGATTTAAAGACAGATTCATTGAGGAATTAGTACTTCGGATGGCTCTTAGAAACCAAATTTTGTTAAACAAGGGTAAAGGGAATATAGAGGTATGAGACTACTGAACAAGTTATGTGACTTTGAACCAAAGTCAAACACTTAAACAGACGCCAAAATCTTAACTTGTTTTCTGATTCTGATATCTATGGTCTATCCGATATTCCAGGAATTTGGGAGTTGTGCTCCCTCTAGTTGAGAAATACAACATATCTATAAAAAGAGCTTCACTGAGTTAACTGAAGTCTGCACCTATCAGAATGCCCATTTGAGCCCTTGAAAAAATTTTTTTTATTGAACATTTACATAGTTGTGAATACATATTTATATGTAGATATAGATAAGAGATTCATTTCAACATACCCATATATGCAAATTACTTTATTAGAGGGTGACTGACGAAAGCAAGGTTCATAAGAGTACATATAACATGGTCTTTTTAATCTAAAGTGATTTACACCAACACAAACACATATATTTGTATATACATTAACCTATTTACATAAAGATACAAGAAACGCCTGATAACAGTTATCTTTGGGAAGAGAAAGTGGTGATCATAGGAATGGAAAGTCAGATTTTCAGTTTTATACTCTTCTTCACTACTTGATTTTGTTGATGTGTTCATATATAGCTCTTATAATAACACTTTAGCTTAAAATTAAATACTAATATTTACGCAAGATGTCACTTTGAGGACTAAGTTGAACCTGATCTAAGCCATGGTATTTTCAATCACTTCATGTGCCTGTGAAAGCTGGACAGTGAATAAGAAGACTGAAGAAGAATTGATACCTTTGAATTATGGTGTTGGTGAAGAATATCAACTATACCACGGGCTGCTAGAAAAAGGAACAAATCTGTATTGGAAGAAGTACAGTGAGAATGCTCCTTAGAAGCAAGGATGGCAAGGCTTTGTCTTACATACTTTGAACGTGTTATCAGGAGGGACCAGTTCCCAGAGAAAGACATCATGCTTTGTAAGCAGAGGGTCAGCAAAAAAGAGGAAGACCCTCAACAAGATAGAATGACACAGTAGCTACAAAGAAGGCTGAAGCATAGCAATGATTATGAGAATGGCGCAGGACTGGGCAGTGTTTCCTTCTGTTGTACGTAGGGTCGTTCAGTCAGAAGTGACTCGACAGCACCTAACAACAACAACAAACATTTACACAAGAACAAAAATATTAAAAAATACGTAGTTTAGGTTCCTCAAAAAGTTAAACAGAGAACTACCATATTACCCAGAAATCCCAATCGTAGATATATAACTGAAAGAATTGAAAGAAGGGACGCAAATAGAAACATGTATACCAATGTTCATTGCAGTACTATGCACAATAGCCAAAAGGTGGAAACAACCTAAATGTCCATCAATGGATGAATGGATGAAAATAATGGGGGTACAGTCATACAGTAGAATACCACTCAGATGTGAAGTTCTGATACATGCTACAATATGAATGAAACTTGAGAATATTATGCTGAGTGAAATAAGTCACAAAATGACAAAAATTGTATGATCCTACTTACATAAAATAGGTAAATGTATATATAGCAACCAAAGCTTGTTAGTGGTTACCAGGGGTGAGAGAGAGGGGAAAAGGGAGAGTCATTGCTTAGGGGGCATTGAGTTTCTGTTAATGGTGGTGGAATAATTTAAAAAAGGGTAGTAGTAATGGTTGTACAACATGATAAACATAACCAATGCCATTGAATTATACATGTAAAAATTGTTGAATTGACAAATATTTTCTTATGCATATTCTTACTACGGTAAAAAATTTTAACAAAAAGATACCGATTGTAGTACTGGTGGAAATAACTTTAAGTTAATTTGTTGTGCAATCTGAAAATAATCTGGTTGTGAGAGTCATGGGCTTTCTCATTCTGTTTAATTCTTCCTCGTCTGGGAACATTTGCCACATGGCTGTGACTGATTGTAATGTGACTTTCAGACTTCAGCAGGAAGGAATGATTTCCATTTACTTTCTCTTATGATTATGAGTCATGGAGAGCTACAAAGTGCAGAATGAAGGAGAAATATTCTGTTTGACAGGAGTTAGTAGTAATAAGCTGTCATCCTTTAAAATGAATTCAGTAAATATTTCTTTAAAACAGCTCCTCTAATAACTTACACGGTGGTGGAAAGCAACATGATGCCTCGACTTACTGCTACCTTTCAACTGGGTGACAATAGGTCTGACAGTTAAGGATAGGCCTTCTCTGTTAGCCCAGAGAATTAAACAAATTGTTCATTGATTTCTCCTATTCTATTCTATAGAAGGCTTTGACTTCCTGACTATTCTGCTCATGTACATCATCTATAGAAAATTCAATGTGCAAAGGCATTTGGATGAATTTTCAGTTTATAAATATTTCTGTGCTTTCAAGTGTCCTTTTCATCTTTTCGCTCTGTCAGAATATTGGGCAACGTGAATATTTTCTTTGAGGTTAAAGCAAATTATAAATTTGTAGGACTGATTACTGCCCTAATGTTGAGACATGTTTCATTAAAGTCAAATTTCAAGGAGAGAGAATAACAAGTTAAAAATATGGAATTTGACCTGAATGATGCAAATTATTTATAATAAATTTCAGTTGGACTTAAAAAAGAGGACAGTGGAAATTATTTAGAAGGCTGATTTATTTTTCCAGTTTTTATCCAAAAAAAAAAAACAACTCTGAAGACATTTATCTTGTCTTAATTAGAATAGATTGGAGTAAAAAATATATTATGACATACCCTGTCATTCTGTCCTGAGTGGTCCCCCACCTCTAATTATTGGTTAAAATAATTAAGACTATACAGAGAACCAGAGTAATTTAATCCATTGCATACATTCAACATCATTCTACTCTTCAGATTTCTATTGCTAGGCAGGCTTTGCAGTTGTCAGCTATGGGATAAGGGAAGAGGGTTAAAAGTATTTCTAAATTCCTTAAGATTGAATGACCTGCATACCAAAGAATGACCGATTGTCCTTAGTAAGATATCCAAACTTACACTTGAAGAGAAAAGTGTAGTATTTCTGAAAAGGGAAAGTACTGGGAAAATGTAGGCAGTAAAGTTCCTCTACCAGTAGAACTGCCTCATTGAGCAGTCAACTGTGTGTACTTTGAATAAAAGCCATCAGTTCTACTATTTGTAGTTTTTAAGGTTTTTTTTTTCCTGTCAAGGACACATCACAATTTTCAAAACCTGAATGAGTCAGTTTTTCCTTTTTACATCAGGACTATTTTTTAAGAATACAATTGTACATTTAAAAAATATTTAATGTTTTCTAAACAATGTCGGTCCACTTATATCTATCAGATTGCTATTTCTAAGTTGTATGAAGTGTCAAAAGTAACGTAAATTATTTTGAAAATCTTCCCAAAGGAAAGGAATGAGCCCATAGTTGGACCAATTTAGCTCTATCAGACATACATCCATTTTTGCCACCGTTTCAGCTACTTACATACAGAAAATCTGCACTTCAAAGAGTAGCACTGTATCTTTCTGGTTTTTTAGTGACATAAGCTAAAGAAAATTTGAGCAATCTTTTTTCTTTTTTCTAGAGGAAGAATTCCTTTTGAGGACCCTCATATAACTCAAAAGTGGTGAAATCAATTTCACTCAAACCTTTAAAAGAAAAAAAATGCCTTTTTCACAGAGGCCAGGCATAAAAATATTTTGCTCAAAAATACATTTTTCTTTAACATTGTAACACACTGCAGGGTGGAAGCTATAGATTTAGAATATTTAACATGTATTGATGCTATTTTAGGGATAAATAAGTACTACTTTTCTATTGATTTGACAGCAATTTTTTTAGATAGATGTACTAATGATATAGACCTTAGTCTCTATAAAAAAAAAAAAAAAAAAAACTGTCAGTTTAAACGAGTGAATTTACATCCCTGGCAGTTCAGTTTGGAATTTCACCCAACTAGAATGAATAGATATCCCTAGAAAGTTATCAGAAATTTACTTTCAGGTCAAGAAAATGGGCATGTAGCTGCAGAAAAAGGACAAATACTGTAGCTGTCTTGCATTAAAACACAAAGATACACTGTTGACTGTCTTGGTTATCTAGTGCTACTGTAACAGAAATACCACAAGTGGAAAGCTTTAACAAACAAAAATTTATTCTGTCAAAGTCTAGGAAGCTAGAAGTCTGAATTCAGGGTGCCAGCTCCAGGAGAAGGTTTTCTCTTTGTTGGCTCTGGGGGAAGCTCCTTGTCATTGATCTTCCCCTGGTCTAGGAGTTTCTCAGCATAGGGACCCCAGGTCCAAAGGATACACTCCGCTCCTGGTTCTTGTTGCTTGTGGTAATGAGATCCCTCTCCTTTCTGCTTGCTTCTCTCCTTTTTATCTCAAAAGAGATTGACTAGAGGACTTGGGGCCAAGATGGCAGACTAGTCAGATGCTTTGTGTCATCCTCTTACAAAAAAGACTGAAAAAACAAGTGAATTGGATATATGTAACAATCTATGAACCCTAATCATCAAAGACAGAGCTAAAGAATTGGACTGAGCAACAAGAGGAAGGAGGACAATTCAAAAACAGCGGAAATGGGGAATTTCAGATCGCAGGATTGCTGGTGTCCTGCTAGCTGAATCTGCACAGTGCACACAGCTTAAGGCAAGCAGTAACATCCCAAGCCAAAACACAGCCCATCTGGTACAGCCAAGCAGCAACAAATCTACACACACCTGTAGAACTAAACAGGAGTGACACCAGACCAGTGAAAGCTAAGTGAAAGCTCCAAACCCACTGCGTACACCATACCCTTTCCTCTGCCAGTGCTCCACGACCAAGGAGCTCTCCCTTCTCATCCATTTCCCTCCCCACTCCAACACCAGTCTGGCAGCACTCAACATTGCCATGCTCCCTAAGCCAGGAACTCAGCCAGGTCCAGAAGCACTCACCCCTTCACCCAGCCACAGACTTGAAGCATCTCCCCCACTACCCCTGCCACTGATCACCTGCATCAGTGCCTTGCTGCCTGACTGGCAGGGCACAACCTTATTAAGACATAATGGGCAGGGCATCCACCTGACACCCGTTTTCACCTGCAGCAGCCAAATGGTGGCTGCAGATTTGTCACATTCGACATTGCCCTGCCCCCTAAGAAGAGCCCTCACCCATCCACACCAGGACCTGATGGCTGGTGGTACCACCCACTCCATCTAGCTGTGCACAACAGGGGTCTGAGAATTAGTGGTTACACCCCCACCCTCAATCCTTTCAGCCAATGGCATCAGGCACCCAGATGCAGTTCTCCACCCTCAACTATGCAGTATAGCAGATGGGGCATGCCCTCCATCCAGGCACACAGAGACAGCCAACAGCCCCCTGCCTTGTCCCCCACATTGTCCCCCACCACAAATAGAGACATATGCCTTCTCTGAACACCCCCATGCAGCCCTGCCCACACAGGACTGTAAGTGAAAGTCTCCACACCACTTACTCAGTGACCAACATCCTGGGCACCTGTGCCCCAACCAACTTCTAAGTGGCCAAACACACACACAACACCCAACTCAACAGCCAAAGAGAACACCCTCTGCATCCACGGCCAGATAGACAGCGGGACAGATTCATCACCTCACCAAAAATACCACCTACATCTTCAGCACCCTTGCAAGAACAAGTTCCAACCACCTGGAGACAGCAGATGAGAGCTTCAACTACCCAGATTAACAAACAGAGTAGCACATACCCACAGCCTACTTGAACATATCAAAACAAAACAAAAATTCAGGATTCAGTAAACAAAAATACAATAAATAAATAAATATAATAACTTTTTGATGCCCCAGAGACAACAGTCAATATCAAATCACATAAAGAAGCAGAACAAAATGGCTCCAGCAAACAACCAAAATAAAGAACCAGAAAACCTTGTGGTGGAAGACAAGGCAATGGAACTACCTGATAAAGAATTCAAAGGACTATTATACAGAGCTCTCCAAGAGATCAAGAAGAAGACTAAGCAAAACACAGACCAAACCAAGGAATATACAGACAAAGCAATAGAAGAATTCAGGAAAACAATACAAGAACAAAATGACAGAATAAACAGGCTGCTAGAAACCATACGAAACCAGCAACTATAAATCCAAAAGATTAACAATAAAATTTCA
Organism: Trichechus manatus latirostris; assembly: GCF_000243295.1. Taxonomy (NCBI): domain Eukaryota; kingdom Metazoa; phylum Chordata; class Mammalia; order Sirenia; family Trichechidae; genus Trichechus; species Trichechus manatus. The sequence continues at coordinate 17,638,077 of NW_004443973.1, forward strand.
GAATTAGACAACTTAATAGAAGGTAATAAGAGCAGAATTGAGACAACAGAAGTCAGAATTAGTGAGATTGAAGATAAATCCCTCATCACCAATTTGTTAGAGGAAAAATCAGAAAAAGGAATGAAGAAAGCCTAAGAATTATGTGGGATACTATCAAAGGGAAAAACCTATGAGTGATCAGAGTACCAAATGGATAATGGAAAACAGAGAGAATTGTAAAAGATATGCTGGCAGAAACTTCCCTAACATCATGAAAGATTAGAAGATATTTATCCAAAAAGCTTAACGAACGCTATACAGGATAGACTCCAAAAGAAAGTCACCAAGACATTATAATCAAACTTGCCAAAACCAAAGACAAAGAAAGAATCCTGAGAGCAGCTGGGGTTAAATGAAAAGTCACCTACAAAGGAGAACCAATAAGACTAAGCTCTGATTACTCAACAGAAATCACGCAGGCAAGAAGACAATGGGCTGGCATCTATAAATCCCTGAAGGAAATAAATTGCCAGCCAAGAATTATATATCCAGCAAAGTTATCTCTCAAATACAATGGTGAAATTAAGACATTTCCAGATAAACAGAAACTAAGGGAATTTGTAAAAACCAGAACAAAACTGAATCCTGCCTCATTAACATAACTGTGGCTAATCCCACCTCATTAACATCATAGAGGGAGGATTTACAACACATAGAAAAATCACATCAGATGACAAAATAGTGGACAATCACACAATACTAGGAATCATGGACTAGCCAAGTTGACATACATTTTTGGGGGACACAATTCAATCCATAACAGATGGTTACAAGGGTGGGGAGGGAGAGAGAGGGGAAATCACTAACTAGATAGTAGACAATCATCAACTTTGGTGAAGGGAAAGACAACACACAATATAGGGGAAGTGTCAGCACAACTGGACCAAAGTAAAAGCACAGAAAAATTCCCAGACACATCCAAATACTTTGAGGGATGGGGTCGCTGAGGCTGGGGAATCGGGACCATAGTCTTGGGGGATATCTAGGTCAATTGGCATAACAGAGTTCATAAAGAAAATGTTTTACATCCCACTTTGGTGAGTAGTGTCTGGGGTCTTAAAAGCTTGCAAGCAGCCTCCTAAGATACATCTATTGGTCCCATTCCACCCAGAGTAAAGGAGGATGAAGGAAACCAAAAACACAAGGAAAATACTAGCCGAAAGGACTAAAGGACCACATGAACCAGAGACTCCGCCAGCCTAAGACCAGCAGAACTAGATGATGCCCAGCTACCACCAAAGACTGCTCTGACAGAGTTCACAACAGAGAGTCCCGGGACTAAGTGGGAGAAAAAAGTAGAACAGAATTCAAATTTATGAAAAAAGACCAGACTTACTGATCTGACAGAGACTGAAGGAACTCCTGATACTATGGCCCCAGACTCTCTGTTAACTCAGAACTGAAACCATTCCCAAGCCCACTTTTCAGACAAAGATTAGACAGACCTATAAAACAAAAAATGACACATGAGGAATGTGCTTCTTAGTTCTATCAAATATATGAAACCAAATGGAAAACTCCTGTCCAAAAGCAAGATGAGAAGGCAGGAAGGGACAGGAACTGGACAAACGGACTGAAGGAACTTGGGGCAGAAAGGGAGAGCATATGTGCTGCCACATTGCTGGGATTGCAACCAATGTCACAAAGCAATTTATATTTACATCTGTATAAATTTTTGTATGAGAAATTAACTTGAGCTGTAAACTTTCACCTAAAGCACAATAAAATTTTAAAAAAAGAGAGATTTACTGAAGATACAACTTAATCCTGTAGATTGTGTCCTGGCTCATTAACATAACTGCCTCTAATCCTGCCTCATTAACATCGTACAGGTAGGATTTACAACACACAGGAAAATCGCATCAGATGACAAAAACGTAGACAACCACACAATACTGGGAATCATGGCCTAACCAAGTTTACACACATTTTTGGGGGACACAATTCAATCCATAATGTTTCGTCTTTGGCCCCCAAAAATTCATGTCCTTGCCACATGTAAAACACATTCACCTCTTTATATCATCCCAAAAGCCTTAAATCAACTTCACATGCAAATTCCTTCCTGGGACAAAATTCCTCTTCATCTGTGAAATCTAGAATACAAGTTATCTGCTTCCAAAGTATGATAGTGGAACGTACACAAGGTAGACATTTCCATTACAAATGGGAGAAATTGGAGGGAAAGAAGAGATAATGAGCATCAAGTAAGTTCAAAGCCCAGCAGAACAATTTACATTAGCTCTCAAGGCTTAGAAATAACCCTCTGTTCTCTGAGATCATCTAGGCAATGGCCCTGCCCTACAGACCCTAGGAGTTGGTCATTGTCAAGAATTGAATTGTGTCCCCCCAAAATATGTGTCAAATTGGTTACATCATGATTCCCAGTACTATGTAGTTGCCCTCCATTTTGTGATTGATGTAATTTTCCTATGTGTTGTAAATCCTAATTTCTGCCTGTGGTTAATGAGGCAAGATTAGATTACGTTAAAGAGGATTAGGATGGGATGGAACACCCTTGCTCAGGTCACATCTCTGATCCAATGTAAAAGGAGTTTCCCTGGGGTGTGGCCCACACCACCTTTTATCTTATAAGAGATAAAAGGAATGGAAGTGAGCAGAGAGTGGGGACCTCATACCACCAAGAAAAAAAGCACTGGGAACAGAATATATCCTTTGGACCTGGGGTTCCTGCATGGAGAGGCTCCTACTCCAGGGAAAGATTGATGACAAGGACCTTCCTCCAGAGCCAACAGAGAAGAGAAAGTCTTCCCCTGGAGCTGACACCCTGAATTTGGACTTCTAGCCTACTAGGCTGTGAGAGAATAAAATTCTGTTTGTTGAAGCCATCCACTTGTGATATTTCTGTTATAGCAGATTAGATGATTAAGACAACCATGCTCTCTGGATTCTGGTTGGAGGCTCCTTAGCCCTGGGCTTCAGTTCTGCCTTCCAGGCCCACTAGGATGGCAACTCTGCTCCTTTGGATTTGGACAGAGTTCATTCTCCTAGTCCATCAGAGTGGTAACCTCACCCCCTCAGCCCCAGCATGCCTTGTTCTTCTGCCCCTTGGTCATGGCAGCCCCTCCTCCTCAGCTTTGGGCAGCAGATCCAGCCCCAGCCCCCTGGCACTCAGGAATGGCAGCCCCACACTCCAGAACCAAGTTGGTGAAGATCTGACTCTTTGAAACCTAGAAGGCCATGGCCTCAACCTTTGAGACCCCAGAGGTCGTGGCCTTACCCTGTGAGATTTAGGCAGCTCTGCTTCTTATGCTCCTTGTCTCTTCAGCTTCTACCTCCTGGTTCCTTGGGCTCCCAGCGTCTCTGGCCTTTTGGGCAGGCCAGGCCTCTGCCCTGCTCAGGCAAGAGCTAAAAAGCTCTTTAGCTCTACCAATAAGTGCCTGGAGGCACCCCCATTCCGCCAGTAAACCTCAGCTGGAAGGCACTCAGCTCTCTTGCTCCATGCGTCAGCAAACCTAGTTCCACTGATAAGTGCCTAGAGGCACCCCGCTCCACCAGGAAGCCTCACTCCATGGGTCAGCTCTTGCACCATCTTGCGTCAGTCTTTTGGTTCTGCTGCTGCCGTTTCTCTGCTGCTTCTCACTGTCTGCACCATCTCTGGTGTTACAGCTCTCTTCACTTCCTTCTGAGCCCTCTTTAAAATTGTCTTTAATGTCCATAATTCCACCAATAGGCTATCCAAGGCAATCTAGGCCTTTACTATCAGGCATTTTAAAATTCTTCAAGTCTCTACCCATTACTCAATTCCAAAACCACTCCCACATTGTAGGTATCTGTTAGAGCAGCACCCTACTCCCAGTACCAAATTCTGTCTTAGTTATCTAGTGCTTTTATAACAGAAATACCACAAGTGGGTTGCTTTAACAAATAAAAATTTATTTTCTTACAGCCTAGGAGGCTAGACTTCCAAATTCAGGGTGTCAGCTCTTGGGGAAGCTCCTTCTCATTAATCATCCCCTGGCCTAGGAGCTTCTCAGTGCAGGGACCCCAGATCCAAAGGACTTGCTATGCCCCTGGCTCCTCTTGCTTGGTGATAATGAGGTCCCTCTCCTCCTCTGCTTGCTTCTCTCTTTTATATCTCAAAAGAGATCGACTCAGTTCTGGCAAGATGGCGCTTTAGGCAGAAGCACCACGCCGTCCCTCCACAGCAAAGATCCAAAAAACTAAGCCAAACAGAGAATGCAACAATCCTGAAACCCTAGAACATCAAATGAAGAGATAAAGAACTCAGCCGAGCACCAAATGGAGTGAGAATACTGACAGAGAACAGAGAGCGAGGAGAGATTCATGCAGAGGTCCCCTACCAGCTAATGCAGTGTGGATCCACCATCTTGGACTCCTATCGGAGACCAGCAAATGGCGGTACGAGAAAGCAGCCTCACGCAGCGTCCAGTGGGAGACAAAACAGCCGGTAATTTGCGGTGTGCGCTTTCCCACCCCCCACCCCTCTTTGCCCCAGCTCGGCCTCCTCTGCTTCCCGCGGCCACAGTCTCTTGACTGGGAAGCACCGGCTGCTTGGATTCC
>NW_004443973.1:17643735-17644921 GCF_000243295.1 Trichechus manatus latirostris
CTTCATTGCTCAGTTTCTCGTCCCTCTATATCTTTCTTCTCTTTCTGATCCCTGAATACCAGGCGTTGTATGCCTCTGCGCCTTCTGGCCAGGCTGTGCTGCGACACCTGAGAGAGACTTCCCCAGACCTCATAGCTGCATCGGTGGGATCCCTGGGAACTTTGTGGTTCTTTAACCTTTCTGATTTTTATTTATTCATTCTTTTCTTCTCTTCCTCTTCCCCCTTCTGTTTTTCTCCATTTCATAGTCTCTCATCTCTCCATTCCAAAGGCAAGCTCACCTAAAATTCTTTTTTGTTTGTTTGTATGTTTTTTGGCTTCTGTTCCTCTCTCCTCTCTCCCATATCCAGCTTAGCTTCACACATAACCATCTCCCCGCTGCATCCTGCCTACCTGCACCGTACGCTTGACACCACACCACCAAGCAGTGCAGGCATGGCCTACTGGAACCTGCCCAGCAATGATTACCAACCCGCCCTGGTGGCTGTAGTGAGTGCCACAAACAACCTGTCCCAGTGGTTCCTCTTCAGCTAGACTGGCACTGCTGTACCATATGTGAGTGACTGAACCTACCAGTTGGAGAAGGAGGCGAAAAGTATTGAGCGCACAGATGAGCAAACAACAAATAGCACGCAGTCCGCATGCTCAGACATACTCAAATTTTTTTTAAAAAAAAGGGATGAAACAAACAAATCTACAATCACTAAACAAGAGAAATAACTAATGAATGCCCCAAAAACAGCAAACAATATCAAAATATTTACAAAAACAGGACAGGATGGTTCCGGTAGGCGTCAAAATTAAAACAACAGATGACTCTCCTGTGGAAGAACATGCACTAGAAGTACCTGATAGGGAATTCAAATCTCTAATACTCGGAATTTTCCAAGAACGGAGGCAAAATCCGACAAACATGAGGAAAAAATAGACAAATTTGTGGAAAATACAGACAAAAAAATGGAAGAATTCACGAAGATGATGCAGGAACAAAATTCCAAAATAAATTCACAACTAGAAATTATACAAAGACAACAATTAGAAATCCAAAAGATAAACAATAAGATTTCAGAAATGGATGATCTCATAGAAGGGCTGACAGGCAGATTTGAAACCGTGGAAGACAGGATCAGTGGAACTGAAGATAAACACTTGGATACAACTTTGTTTGAGGAAAACTCAGAAAAAAG
>NW_004443973.1:17650464-17714515 GCF_000243295.1 Trichechus manatus latirostris
AGAAATTTTTGAAATGATGTATCTTTGGCTATGTATATTTTCACCAAAAAAAAAAAAAAGAAAAAAAAGTTTGAGAATTTAGAGGGTTAATATGTTGTGGGGTTGTTAACCAATGTCATGAAACAACATGTGTACTACTGTTTCATGAGAAACTATTTGTTCTGTAAGCCTTCACCTGAAGTACAATAAAATATAAAAAAAAGATTGATTCACAATACAGCCTAATCTCATAGTTTGTGTCCCACCTCATTAACATAACTGCCTTTAATTCTGCTTCATTAACATCATGTTGTGGTTGTTGTAAGGTGCTGTTGAGTCCGTTCTGACTCATAGCGACCCTATAGGACAGAGTAGAACTGCCGCACAGGGTTTGCAAGGAGCAGCTGGTGGATTTGAACAGTCGACCTTTTGGTTAGCAGCTGAGCTCTTAACCACTATGCAACCAGGGCTCCATTAACATCATAGAGATTAGGATTTACAATACATAGGGTAATTACATCAGATCCCAAAATGGGGGACAACCACATAATACTGGGAATCATGGCCTAGCCAAGATGACACACATTTTGGGGGGACACAATTCAATGTATAACATTGACATAAGAACATATTAAAATAATCCACTCTATAATGTTGGAACTGGAAAGAATGGGCTAGATCAATCTATCTATTACCTTCATTGTATAAAAGAGGAACTTCTTGTCCTGAGAGATAATGAGACCTGTCTGTGGCCACTCAGAGGCAGTCAATGGTAAATCAGAACTGAGAGTAGAGGTTTTCTAATCATTACACCATTCATCTTTCCACTTATGATTATTTAGGATAATGCTAATAGCTGGATTAAAAAGACCCAAAAAATGTAATGCAAAAATACACTATAAGTGCAATATTCATGCTGCAGACTGGAGTGGATGCACCTTATCAGTGGGTGGTCTCTGACTGACAAAATTCTGGGACCTAGGCTTCCTACAGCTCTGGCTCTTCAACAAATGGCTTCTAAGGTTACTTTGGGGCCGTTTCTTTCCCAATTGACTGAAAGGGGGAATAAAGAAGACATGCAGGAAGGAGATTTTTTGAGCTAGGTCCAGAATTGACAATCATTGTTCAGTATAGCATTCCATTGGCTAGCAACTAGTCACGTGACTACTTTTGACAATAAGAGATGCTTGGGAATGCAGTCTAGGTATTTGCCCAGAGGAAGAGGAAAAAAAAAATGTTGGTGAATATCAAGTGGTCTCTACTTCATTGAACAGGATACTAATCTGCAGGAATAACCCAGTGAAAGATGGCTTGCATCTCAGCCCTGAGTGCTATAAGTCAAGGAGATACCTGGGTGACTGCTCCAGGGTTATAGTCCCCAACCATCAAATCATTGGTGATGCCACAAACAGTGACTTCTCCCTCCATGCCCAGTCTCTATCCAGGATCACAATCTCCCCATCTCCCATGACCTTCACATTCTTCTCTTTCAGTTTAGTACACAGGCACTAGTGGAAATACGGTCACATGGCCACATTAAAAAGGAGTTAAAAATGGATTAACTATTTCACTCAGAACAGGCATCTATTGATATGCTATGCATGTATTCTACAACGTGAAAATATACATTGGAGAATCGTTTGACCTAGGATATGGGAGCATTTAACTTAAAGTTCGAAGATAAAATTTTCCCCTGTGAATGGAGTTTTAAAAAATGGTCAATATAGATAAAATGGGTGGAATTCCTTAATAATTACATACTCCAAAAAAAAAAAAAATCCAAAAACCAAAGTCATTGCCATTGAGTTGATGCTAACCCATAGCTACCCTAGAGGACAGAGTAGAACTGCCCCATAGGGTTTCCAAGAAGCAGCTGGTGGATTTGAACTGCTGACCTCTTGTTTAGCAGTCATATCACTTAACCACTGTGTCACCAGGGCTCCTAATTGTATATTATTGTTAGTTGCTGTCGGGTCTGCTCTGACTCGTGGTGACACCATGTACAGCAGAACAGATAGTTGTCTGGTCCTGTGCCATCCTCACAATCATTGGTATGTTTGAGTCTGTTGTTGCAACCACTGTGTATTTTGGCCTAGGGGGGGTCATCTTCCAGCACTGTATTGGACAATACTTTGTTGTGATCGGTAGGATTCTCACTGGTTAATTTTTAAAAGTAGATCTTCAAGTTTCCTAGTCTGTCTTAGTCTAGAAGTTACACTGAATCCTGTACAACATGGGTAACCTTGTTGGTATTTGAAATAACTGTGGCATAGTTTCCAGCATCATAGCAACATGCAAGCCACCACAGTATGACTAAATGACAGATGGGTGGTCCATTAAGACATACATTTTCAAAATACACGTTTTCTTATATATCATAACTTTTCATCCCATTCAGAAAACAAAGCTTTTGATTTTTAAATTCTAGAATTTTAGGAAATTAAAAGCATAGGGCATAAGCAATAGATTTGGAAAAATAACACCAAAGTTTGAAAAAGAAACTTAATTTCTTGTGTGAAGGAAGAGATTGAGTAGGAGGAGAAGCCACGAGAGTTTGATAATTAAAGAATCCTTGACTGAAGGGCCGTGTACCTTGCTCCCTGGGTCAAGCACAAGGGTGAGGCAGAAAAATCCATAAAATTGCTGAAAGTTGTCTTGAGGAATATAAGACCTTAGGTAGCCTCCCAGAGTCTCCCACACCTCTGGGAAGGGATGATTCATGTGTACTCCATTAAAGACAAACGTGTTTTATGACCTAAATGGATGTTGTGGACAATAGTGAGGGTTGATTAATGCCTTGTGTGAACAATCAAAGACCAAGCAAGGTAATTCTCTTAGGCTGCGTTCTCTAGAGAAGCAAAACCAGTGAAGAACAGAAATATATATCCAGAAAAATTTATATCAAGGAAATGGCTCACCCAGTTGTAGAGGCTGGAAAGTCCCAACTCTGTGGGTTAGGCTGGAGACTTCTCCTGACTTATGTAGCTGCAGGAGCTGGTGGACCCAAGATTGGCAGGTAAGCTGCTAGCTCAAGTCCCAAGGACCAGAGGTCAGATGAGCAGGAGCCAGCTGCAGGAGCCAGAGCAAGCAACAGCCAATGAGCTTTGCAGAAAGTCCACCTATATCTGGATGTAGACCACATTCCCAAAGAAATTCCCTTTCAACTGATTAGCTGCTCATAACAGATCTCATCATGGAGGTGATTACATTATATCAGATCTCTTTATGGAGGTGACTACATCATTACATAGCTACCAAACTGCATAACCGCCAAACCACTGAGAATCATGTCCCAGCCAAGCTGACGCACAACCTTATCTATTACAGTAATGAAGAGAATTTATTAAATTTTAGTGGAATGATGGAGTCTCTGGGTGGTGAAAATGGTTTGCGAGCTTGGCTGCAGACCAAGTTTGGCAGCTTGAGTCCACCTGGAGGAATCTTAGAAAAAAGCCTTCATGATCTACAAAAAAAAAACAAAAACAAAACAAAAAACCGATCATTTAAAACCCTATGGAGCATATTTATACTGTGACACACATGAGTTCACCATGAGTTGGAATTGACTTAATAGTAAGTTTGGTTTATTTTAAATAGTGGAATGAACTTACATATATCTCTATATCTGAGTACTCACCACTCAGATCACAATATAATCATTTAGAAAACCAAATCCTGCTTTCTCAGGCTTTTTCACAGGAAATATTCCAAACCCTATCCTCCAAAGCTAATCACACTCTGACCTCTGTTACCATAGATCAGATTTGTGTGTATTGAACTTCACATAAATAAAATCATGTAATTATACCCTTTCATGTGTACTGGTATATTGATGTACCACTCACATTTCCCATCTCTGGGGTTTATAGGTATGCTTTTATAATATTTTTAATATGTGCTGGCATAGGGGCAGGGACTTCTGTAACTGCATGAACCAGATGGAAATTAGTCGGCACCATGTTATTGTGCTGAGAATTTATTGCAGGAGGTGCTGAGGCTGGGAAGAGTGACTGTGAATGGCTTTTGTCTCTTTTTCCCTCTGTACAGTGAGATAAGTCTTATAGGTGTGTTTACTGTTTGCTTTGTGTTATTGGGAGGGTGCAGTATTCATCATTAAGTAATATTCAAGTGCAGAAGTTATTTTTAGAAGAAAAACACTGTAAACATGCATCCTTGCTGTAGTTTGTATACACAGGTACAAATAAGTACCACTTACATTTTCTGGCCATTTGAAATTCTGAACAGCAAGATAAGCCTTGTAACGATATTTACAGTTTTCTTTGTTATTAAGCAGGTGCGGTTTTGGGGATTAGGTAATATTCATGTGAAAAACTTATTCTTAGGAGAAATACATTGTAAGCACACATGGAAGCATCCTTGACATCCTGCGTGTACATTTCGCGCAATTATCAAAGACCTATCTTCCAGTTTCTAAGCTGTCAGTTCTTGTTTCTGGTTTCAAAGCAGTAAGAGGTAATTTATTGCAGTGGTAATGTTCTCATGATAGCACATCCTTTTGGGGCTTTGGTTTTACGGGAGGTTGGAGTTACATAATGTTTCCCTTTGTGTGTTGTCGTCTTGTTTTGGAGGTATGGTATTTGTATTATCTTGTTGTGATGGTTCCAGCTGTGTTCACTTTGCTAGGCCATGATTCACAGTGATTTGGCAGTTACATCATGATGTAATCATCCTCCATGATGTGATCTGATGTGTTCATCCTATCAGCTGTAAGGGCAGTTATGCAAGGGTGTAGGGTGCCTTTGTGTGTTACTTCGTGTTTTCAAAAGTTCCACTCAACAACAACAACAAAAAATTGATAAGAAAAAACAATTTTTCCCTGCTTCATTCCACCTATCTTACCTCCAGAGTTTACTGGTATATATGTGCACCATGTAATACTAATAACAAAAGATTACAAACACTCAGTGGTTCAGCCTGCATTCCATTAGCAAAAAAACATTACATCACCAAAAAAATGCAAACATAAAATAATTCGTTCATGAAAGGGATAGTATATCTGGATTCTTTTTCTCAGTATTATGTCTGTGAGAGTCATCCATGCTGTTGGGTGTAGCAGTTGGCCACTACTATAAAAATTTGCTCTTTATACTACAAAATTTATCCTTTTTGATTGTTGTACAATGTCCCTTTATTTTCCTATTGAAGATCATAAGAGTTGTTTTAATTTTGGGGTTATTAGGTATAAAATTGCTATGAACGTACTGTAGATGTCTTCTGGTGGACATAAACATTCGTTTATCTTGAATATATATGCAGGAGTGGAATTGTTGGATCATAGGGTATACATATGTTTATCTTTAATTATGCCAAAGAGTTTTCCAGAGTAGTTATAAATTTACGTCTCCACCATAAATGTATGAACATTCTAACTGTTCTACATCCTTTGCTAATTCTTGCTACTTTTTGTCATTTTCATTTTAGCCATTTGGTTTAAGGAGTAATTGTAATTCAATTGCTATGTTAATTTGCATTTCATTGATGAATAACGACATTGACCAATATTTCATATACTTAATGGCCATTTGGATATCCTCAGGAGCCCTGGTGGTACAATGGTTAAGCACTCATTGACTAACCAAAAAGTTGCCAGTTCAAACCCACCAGCAGCTCTGTGGTAGAAAAGACCGGAGATCTGCTCCCTTAAAGACTGCAGCCTAGGACACCCTATGGTGCAGCTCTGTTTTGTCATGTATAGTCGCTACCAGTTGGAATTGGCTCCATGGCATACAACAACAGTTCCTAGTTTAGATATCCCAGTTTAGCAAATGCCAGTTAAAGTCTTTTATACATTTTTAAAATTTGTAAAATTTGGTTGTCTGTCTTTTTCTTATTGATTTGTTGGAGTTTTTATGCATTCTAGATAACAGTCATTTGTCGGATACAGGCAGACTCTGACTTAAATGCGTTCCATTCCAACGACTCTGTCCTAAGTCTGTTCTGACTTAAGTCGAATACCTCTTTGCATTTCATCTTTTTAGTTTGCATTATTATTGCCTTTTATTATTAGTATCTTTATAAATCTGATCTTTGTCTTTGGGGGTTGGAAACAGTATTACATATAAATATCTGCGAATGAACATCCGAGAATGATGACATCAGCAAATTACTCGCTGCAGCGTTGTATGTAGTACAAAAACAGACGGTTTTAAGCGCGGCTCTTCATAACTCGAATACATTGTAAATTGGGGACTACCTGTATATGTATCATGACTATTTTTTCCATATCTGTAGCTAGTCTTTTTACTCTGTTAATATTGTCTTTTGATGAACAGAGTTCATAATTTTAATGAGACCTGAAATTTTAATATTTTCTTTTATGTAGTGCTTTGCTATCCTGTTTGAGAAATATCTGCTTTGATCAAGCTAATAAAGATATTGTTATTTAAAAGAATATTTACTATTTTACCTTTTAAGTTTAAGTATTTGATCTATCTCAAATAAATTTTTTAAATATAGTGTGAGGAAGGAGTCAAGTTTTTTACTTCTTTTTTCAGTATGAATATGCACTTTAACCGCCATAAATTATTGAAAAGACCATTTTTTCCACACTGAGCTGACACGGTGAATATATATGTGGTTAGGAGTCTGTTTCTAGACTCTATTTTGTTTTACTATACTTGCACCAATACTACACTTTTTAAATCGATGTAACGTTATAATAAGTCTTGATGTCTCCAAACTCTACTTCAAAGAAAGTTTCTCTGGGAAGCGATTTTGAGCTAAATGTTCTATGGCCGGCTGGGCCACAATCCATAGGCAAAATCTCTGAGCCAATGTTCTGGTGCTGGGTGCAGGGACAATGGCATGCTTCTGTCTGAGGGACACCCTAGTTTAGGAGCTAGGCATTCATTGGATGGGGGGACGGCGGTCCCAGGTTTCCTTGGCTTGCCCTGTGGGCATGGAATCCCCAGCCTATAAGCTGGAGCCAGAGCCCCAGTATTCTCAGTGTCACCATGCACAACACAAAGCCTCCACCCCAAGAGTAGGAGCTGGGTGGATAAGGGGAGCCCCCATTTCTTGGCCTCACTCATCGGGAACTTAGTCTCAGCAACAGGTGGGTGAGGACAAGGTGAGAAACGCTGATGTCCTGCCCCTTCTGGGAACACAACTCTTGGACTGAAAGCTGGCAGGAGAGGGAGCCCTATGTTACTGGCTACACCAGTCTGAAGTGGAGTTTCCATCTTGCTGAACTGGGAGGGAGGAAAAAGGGCATGGGTCCTGGTTCAAATACCACAGACTTTCCCAGCTCTTACTGTTTTACTAGATTTGCTTGAATAAAAGTGTCTTCCTTTCCTTTATGCCTTTTGGCCGTTTCTAGATATTTAAATGTTTGGGTTTTTGTTTGTTTGTTTAACGGTTTTCACAGTTTCATTGGGAAGCAAGTGGTGTTATGCCAGAAGTGGAACTCTGCACACTGTTTGTAACACTTAAGAATTTTGGGCTCTGCTTAATACAGGCAAAGAAAGTACATTATGGAGAATATTTCTTCACCTACCACAAGCAAAGGATAATATTCATGATTCAATATTCCCAATAGAATGAAGCTTGTATGTGTATGTGTCTCATTTTCTGGTAGCAACAGTTCTTTTCCCAAATAAATAAACTTTGAATTTCCTTTCTTGGCTTTAGATCAGGACACGGCTGATAAGGCAATGGTGATGAGGGAGCTAGTGAGAGCCAATACTCTATGCTTCCCCGTTTCATGGTTTTTAAATAACGAAATAAAATATCTCCAGAATATTTATATTTTATGCACCAGGCACATCAAGACAGGTTGTCAGTTTCCATTTTTAATTACTCTTCTAATAGCTTTTCATTTTAAATCCCACTATAAACCTCCTTCATACCACCTGCTGTACATATAAATGCTTATTTACAGTAGAATGGGGTGGGAGTAAGAAGAGAGGGAAAGATAGAGAACAGAAATTAGGGCTTAAATATATTCTTTTTCATCTCAGACATTCAAGAATATGCTACAGAGTCCAACTAACCACATTGCCTCCATTACTTGAGGACATGAAATAATGAAATCAAAAGACAGCATGAAATCTTTGTTTTCTAAAACAGTTTGTGTTTTACATAGGAAATTCTAGACTAAGCATATAGGCATAAAATTTACCCATTTAAATGTCTCTGTTCTGCTCAAATACCATAGTTTCCGGTCTGAGCTTTGTAAATCACTAAAGTTTTGGGGTACACTGTTCTAAATCAGAATTTCACATATTGTGATTTTCTGTCTACTTGCCACAAAATCCCCTGACATGTTTGTGTAAAATGCCAATTCCTGGTTCCTCTCTTACTGTCTTTAGGGATTGAAAACATAATGATGCATTTTTAACAAACACCCCAGCCTCTCTCCCTGTACTTTTTTTTATGTGAGGGGTTCATTAACATGTTTTGCTGGGGGAGCTAATGCTGTGGGGCACAAAGCATGTTGGGATGGGTGTCAGGAAGTGCCTGCTCTGCCCAACATGAAATGGTGTTGGGCAAGCAACTTGTTCTTTCTGATCTTTGTTATCTTCATTTATAAAATGGAAATAATATTCCAGTTCTCCTCTGAGGACTGCTGAGGATATCAATGGAGACAGATAATTCAGCAAACCCACTTTGCAAAATGGGATGTAATTTACAAGCTCAGGAAACTTTGATACCTAAAGATGTTTTGTTTTGTTTTTAATCTTCACAATGACTAAGATATATTTTACAATTTTACTGAGATATAAAGTAAAAAAAAATGTTCTGGGAAATTATAATTACAGAATAAAACATAACAGGTATGACCAAGACTGCTTTCATCTTATTTTTTCAACAAGTGACCCAGGAGTTCGAAAAAGATTGTATATACATCCAAATATGTCCAGAAGTTGCATTCTGATGGGCACCTTATATAAATTTAAGGGGTCAGAATAAATTATGGGTGACATGAAATGATTAACAATAAGGATATTAATTATATTCCTGAATTGTGGCACCTGCATTTAGTCCCCAAAGAATAAAATGACTGTCAGAGCCAGCAATATTTATCAAAGTGACACCAAAGTCACAATATATGGATTTACTCTTCACCTACTGAAATTTACAGACTTTGATTAAGTCATGTGATAATGCATGCAGGACATTCTGGAACTATTGTATATCAAAAGGACAACTCTGCTGACGGCTTCCCCTTGAAACATCTGCAAGTCGCCAAATTCAAGAGAGCATATGTCTGGAAATGGTATCAATGACATATTGTTTAATGGATGAATCACTTATCTGCCAAAAGTCCTCAACATCTCTACTACCATTCTGTTGCTTTTGGAGGTGACTGATTACTTTTATTCAAGGATAAAAAGACCTCCATACTAGCTACAATTTTTCCTGTACCACATCTGACCAAAGCCTACATTAAGGACTCCAAAACTAGAAATTTACAGGGAAAGTTGCCATCATGACCAAAACTGGAGTGGGAGGTAAGGTATATTCTTAGTAATATAGACAGGGCGCCATCACCTATCTGTCAGTTTGTCATCCGGTGGTGGTTTGTGTCTTGCTACGATGCTGGGAGCCATTTCACTTGTATTTCAAATGCTAGCAGGGTCATCCATGGTATAAAGGTTTCAGTGGAACTTACAGACTAATACAGACTAAGAAGAAAGGCCTGGCAATCTACTTCAAAAAATTAGCCAATGAAAATTAGCCCTATGGCCACATAAACCAGAGACTTCATCAGCCTGAGACCAGAAGAACTAGATGGTGCCTGGCTACCACCAGTGACCACCCTGACAGGGAACACAACAGGGAGTCCCTGATGGAGCAGGAGAAAAGTGGGGTGCAGAACTCAAATTCTAGTAAAAAGACCAGAGTTAATGGTCTGACTGAGACCAGAGGGACCCCAGAGGACATGACCCCCAGACTCTGTTATCCCAAAACTAAAACATTCCCAAAGCCAGCTGTTCAGACAAAGATTAGACTGGACTGTGGGACATAAAGTGATACTCGTGAGGAGTGTGCCTCTTAGCTCAAGTAGATACAAGAGACTAAACAGGTAGCTTCTGTCCAGAGGTGAGATGGGAAGGCAGAGAGGGTTAGGAGCTGGTCGAATGGACATGGGGAATCAGGGGTGGAAAGGAGGAGTGTGCTGTCACAGTATGGGGAGAGCAATTAGAGTCACATAACAATGTACGTGTAAATTTTTGTATGGGGGAGAAAAAAGAAAATTAGCCCTATGGATCACAGCAGAATGTTGTCTTATATAGTGCTGGAGGATGAGCTGCATCAGTTGGAAGGCACTTAAAATACACGGAGGCTACAACAATAGACTCTAGTCTACCAATGATTGTGAAGATGGCACAGGACTGGACAACGTTTTGTTCTGTTGCACATGGGGTTGCCAAGAGTCGAAGCCAACTGGACCACAACAACAACAATAATAGGACAAGAATTAGGTGTTCAGCAGCTGGAATGCTGTCTCTTGATTTACTTAACTTGATCATATTGGTGCACACATGACATTTAAAAATTATAGAATTCTAGCTTTGAAAGGGACCTTTGAGATCATTTTTCTAAACATGACAAATACCAAATACCTTTCAGGATTCTCATGCTGGGATTAACAAATGGGAACTGAAGGGCTCTGAACAGAGAGACATTTGAATTAACAGATTAGAAAGAAACAGACCACTGTTCTTCGACCTTTGATTAATCCAACCCTCTCACTTCCCGAATGAGCAAAGAAAGTGAGGCCCATAAAAATCATGCAGCTTCTTAGTAGCAGGGTCCAGATTACAACTCAGTTCTACTAACGTATTCAATTTGGTTTGATTTATAATCAAAGCTAAGGCTATTTTAAACTGCATGAAATAATTTATACATTTCCTAAACCCAAATTTGCAAGACAGAAGATTTATACATTTTATTTTAAAGCATCCAATTTATGACTTTCTTTCATTTAGATATCTTGCC
Organism: Trichechus manatus latirostris; assembly: GCF_000243295.1. Lineage (NCBI taxonomy): Eukaryota > Metazoa > Chordata > Mammalia > Sirenia > Trichechidae > Trichechus > Trichechus manatus. The sequence goes on from NW_004443973.1 coordinate 17,661,409, forward strand.
AGAATAATTACTGAACATCCTAAAGTTCTTTGAATGCTTAATTTACACTACTAGTTTATACAATACTTTATTTTTTCTTAACTGTGCTTATCATGACATGCTATATTTTACGTTTAGAGGTGTACTCCCTTTCAGTAAGAAGTATATATCTACTTATTGTGCAGACATTGAAACTGTTTTCTGATACTTCTAAGGCCTGGGTAGCTAATAGATAAATTTTATATATGACCTACTTCTCTAAAGTCAGTCAGTCAAATTATTTCTTTAGTAGCATGATGCTTAATGGATTATTAACCAACTAAATTATGGGATTTTATTTAAATGAATTCTTGAACAGCAACTAGGATTCCAGATGGCTGGTATATTTAATAGCCAATATGGGAAAATGTACCAGGTGAGGATAGCTGCCTCAAAAAATATTAAACAACTTTTAAAGCTTTTGACATACTGGCAATACTACTCAAACACTGCGAAATGCTTCTATATGGTAAATACCACTGGCAAATGGGTGAAACTCATAAGCATATGTTCTCATCTTTAAACAGGGGACATAACATACATAAATGCAAGGCCCTAAGTAAATTACAAATTTATGACCAGCTGCTGTAAGGGTAAATAAATGTATGCTCTCAAAAAATTAATAGCCCACTCATTAAGGATACAGTCACCTTCTGCTCTCTTAATATTTTTATCATAAATGAAAATAGATATTGTGGAGAAAAGAGCCATAGGTTAATGCAGGGAAGTTAACAAAGGACAGTAAAGTGGATAATTTGAGAACTTTCTCTCAGTACTTCAGACCGTGTATTAGATACCAAAAAATGAATAAAAATACATATTCATTATACAATAGCCAAATGCCAATATTTTATTTTATAAAATCAGAAACATCAAAGTATCTTCCTTTAAAAACAATTAATCACAGTTAATATTTATCACTTACTAACAATAGAGACATTTAGAGTACAATTGCCTTAGACAAATTTATATTAATAGATTTTAATGAGTAATGGATGAAGGGAAAAAGGGAAAGGCTGTGAATGTGTTCAGTGTCAGGTGCTAGTGGAAATGTTGGGTCAGTGGTTGGATTTCAAGGATAAGAAATTTGGAGGGGTGCTAGGGAGATAGGGGAGATAGATTTTGTAAAATACCTTCTAAGGATGAATAGATAACTAAGGAAGAGTATGTACAAACAAGAACCCAGAAGAAGAGACAGAGAAGAAGGTGAAGAAGCATGACACTGAGGGGCAGGAAAACTACAAGAATAATGCCCTTTTATTAAAGCCACAAATAGTTTACTTTTAAGAAGAGTTAAGGAAGCGAACAGGATCCACTATATTCATTCGGAGCCCCAGTTTTCTCATCTACTGAGGGAGACGGCATAGAAATTCCTAAAGATTGCTTCCAACTCAAGTACAATCTGACAATTGGCAGCTTTAGAGAAGTTTTAATGAAATAATGGGGAACAAAACTCAGATTTTAAAGCTTATTTAGAGAGTGTGTCTGGGCAATGGTTTATCTCTGAGAGCTTTGTCTTTGCCAATAACTTTCAAAATATTCTCAACATGTAAAAAGCTACAAACGCATACATTTATTTAATCTTGAATTTTAGAATTGGTTATTCTAGATAGAATTACAGTCATCTTTATATTTTCATGAAGTTTTATTCTTATAGCAACATTAAAGGGGAAATGTGACTATTTAATGACAAACATGTTCCTGAAACTAATAACTTTGGTCTTAACATTAACTTGGAATGGCTGATGAGGATGTGAAGAGTGAGCTACAATGATAGCAACAAAGCCAACAATGATAACCAGGAAAAGGTGGCATCATTTTCTTCCAGTCAAGAAGACTTGACCTCTGCTCCTAATACATGGCAATTACTTTTACAGTTTAAAAGAGAGATACTTAAAGTAAATATTAAGTAAAGGAAAATGCCTAGGATGATATTAATAAAAGAAGAGTATTTAACACCAAAACATTAATCGAGTTTAAGAGGGAACCAGGCTACCAAGAAGATATAATGTTCATGAGATGTGTGCACTAATACAGTAAATATCCTAAAAAGAGATAGATCATATATCAATAGAATAACAGAGGAAAACCAAACTATAATGAAAGTGGAAGAATGTAACACATTTCCATCAGATACTAATAAAGTCATAAACTTAATAATAATAGAGGTATAAACAAAATGATTGTATGTGATATATACCCATATGGCTATATTTTTAGAATCCTAGACCCTAAAAAGAGCTCTGGTGGCCTAGCGGGTAAGTGCTACAGCTGCTAATCAAAAGGTTGACAGTTCGAATCACCAGCAGCTCCTTGGAAACCCTGTGGAGCAGTTGTGCAGTTCCGCTCTGTTCTGTAGGGTCGCCGTGAGTTGGAATCCACTCGGCAGCAACGGGTTTGGTTTTTTTTTTTTTTTGGTAGACTCTAAGAAGAGAGCATATGCATGTTTTTTAGAACATACGAAATATTTACAAAATTTAACCTGGTACTAGGTCTTGAAGGAAATCCAAAAAGGGAACAAAAAAAAGAATATATACATATATATATTTACACATATACATACACAAAAAGAACTCTGCCATATTGGTCCCATTCTGTGACCACAATGGAATGTAATTCCCTTGCAGCTACATGTGTTTATGTGTTTACACCACTGAGTTCTTGCCAGTAAAATGGAATGCAAATGATGACTACAACTTCTGCATCCCTGATTTACAAGCAAGCAATTTGCTTTGGATTTGCTTTCTTTCTTCAGAAAGAAATTGGAATTCAGATAGGCGGCAACTAGCCTTGACTCCACAGACAAGAAAAGCACTTAGGAGATGGCAGAACATCTAAGACTAAGACAGAAGAGGCTTGTTTACTGACTGACCTTGGAGAGCAGACCTGTCCCATTAGGCTGACTGTTAGGTGAGAGAGAAATAAACTTCTATACTATTTAAGCCACTCTGTCTTTGTTATAGCAACTTGGAATTGATGCTAAAAATATTTTTCAAAGAATTTAAAACCTCTGGGAAGATGTAGATCTCTCCCAGTTAATGCAGACACGTCTATATAGGATTTCAATCACTTTGGTATTCGAAAACATCCCACACTCATTAACACATGTACTGTATTGCCAGCAAGCTGATGTCAAGACTATCTTAATCCTTTTATCTACATTGCATTGTTCTCTATTTTCAGCTTTCCCACAATTTGAGATTGCATTCAAATGTTTAATGAGAAAAATGCTGTTTCAAATAAAGGCTAACATTTTTGCATATCATAAAAATTATATGAATATACCATAAACTAGACAAAAAGATCAAAGATTCTAAAAAACATTTAGATTTGTAGATAGTTTGATACACTTCTACCTTAAATATATTAAGTTAAAGAGTTTTCTTCTAAACAGAGATATAATAGACCACAATTTAGGTTGTTAAAAGTATTTGCTGAGTTGAACATACAGTTGAACATAAATATGTTGATTTTTGAGTGTCTACTCTGTGATTGGCTTTGTGTGCTAGGAGGGCACTTTGCATCACAAGCCTGCATATGGCAGATACTCTCCAAGTGTTTGTTTAATTGAATTGACATTATTCTGTTTTATCTTTTTTTAAAAACTTCTGCAAAAAAAGTATTGGTAAATGTATTTTTCAGATGATGAAGCTCTGACACAGAGAGCTTAAGTCACTGGCCAAAGATCACAGACTTTGAAACTGTTAAATTGCAGAGCAGAGTATGTAAAGCAAATATAAATTCAGGGAAAAGGGTGGTTAGTGAAGATGAGAGGTGTGGCCAAAGCCCAGGGAAGACATTAGGGAATGGCTCATTGCCCTGTTATTTATAAAACCTATTTAAGTATTCCTTTAGAGGGGGTTGTCATTACGGACATTTGTGTTCTAAGCTTAGTACTGAATATTCAAAACACATTTTGAGACAACATAAACCTCAAAGTTACTAAGACTTTCTTTTAGTCTTATATTACTGTTTTATTATAATCTGGAATATGTCCTATGTAAATTCTTTCCAGTATTGTTATACTATGTATAGTCAGAGTCCAGGTGGGAAAAGAGAAATAAAAGTGGTTAAACTAGTATCAGAAAACCAACGGGGGCAGGGAGGGTGGAGGGGAAGAATACGGATTTGAAGTTGTGAAGAGACAGTAATAAGTGCAAGAAGCAGCTAACACTCCTAAAGCTGAGTGACCAAGGGCAAGGGTGGGATTATCAGAAGCTAGTAGATTAGTCGAAGGATCTTGCAGATCTGGAAACCAGACCTCTGAGGAGGGAACATTGGAGGCTTAAGTTGGTATCTATAAAGTTTGAAAGAGGGCCATCGTGGAGCTGCGTACAGACCCTGAAGAAGGGGTACCAGCTGGTTGGTGCTGTCAGTGCTGCAACGCTGGTTCTGAGAGGCACAGAGAAGCTGGGAACCAGAAGCAACTAAATATTTAAGGGCCAAGGCTGGTGCAACATCAACAAGAATAGCAAATGAACAGGAATGGGAAAGACCCTTCTCCCTCTTCCTGCTTTCCACGCTTGCCCTAGTGTTCCTATTGGCAGATCCTGAAAGAGAGTCAGGAGGAGTGGTAGTTCAGTGGTAGAATTATTGTCTTCCACGTGGGAGACATGGGTTCGATTCCTGCCCAGTGCATCTCAAGCACAGTCACAGCTCACCTGTCAGTGGAGGCTTTAGTGTTGCTATGATGCCCAACAGCTCTCAGTGGAGCTTTCAGACTAAGATGGTCGAGGAAGAAAGGCCTGATGATCTACTGCTAAAAGCAGTCAATGAAAACCCTAAGGATCACAAGGGTCTGATCTGCAACCAAATGGGGATAGCGCAGAACCGGGCAGTGTTTCATTCAGTTGTGCATGGGGACAGAGCTAACTCAATGGCAGCTAATTACAAAAGGGAATCAATTGGCAAAGAAGAAAATTTTTTTCTGTCTGTTTGCAGAGTCCTAGTCCCAGCATCAAAAGGAAGAGTATGAAGAATAAGTTTATAGCTGAGAAAGCATAGCTTAATAACTCTCATATTTATATTCTAAGATAAGGACTAAAATGTAAACATTTCATAATAATTTTGCCATCTTGCTATGAAATTGAAACCCTTTCCGTGTAATTTTATTGTACTGCATTTAGGTTTTGTTACTGCTAAAGGTGCATCTTGGTGGGAAAAAGAAAGAAAAAAAATTGTTGAAAGGTGGGTGAATGTAATATAATAATTACAACTATTTAAAGACCATCATTGAAAGGAAGAAAATATTTTACTTTCATTACAATTGTGTTTAGTGCAAGCAAAATTTTAACAGACAAATTAATGTAGGTGAGAAGGAATTAGCGACTAAAGGATATCCCTGTGAGGGCTAGTGAGTAACCACTACATACCAAATGAGAAAGATGAAGTAAAGGAAGGACAAGTGGTGAATGATGACACTAATGAGCGGCAGCTTGGTAACATTTTTCATGATTTTCCTACTTTTGCACGAAAATCCCGGACTGCAGTCAAGGTGTTGACCAGATTGCTGTCATCTCAACGCTCAACCAAGGAAGGATCTGCTTCCAAGCTCAGCCACATAAGTGTTGGAAGGCCTCAGGTCCTCAGTGGCTGTAGACTGGAGACATAAGTTCCTGGCTACATGGGCTTCCCCTAGGGCAGGTCACTGCATGGTACAGGGAGTGAGCAAGAGATCTACAGAGTGCCCAAGGTGGAAGTGGTGTTCTTTTTGCAACCTGATCTCAGAAGTGTCCTCTCCTCCCCTCTGCTGCATTCTCTAGAAGCAAGTTCCTAAATCCAGTCCACACTCAAGGGGAGGGGATTACACAAGGGCGTGAATACCTCAAGGCAGGGATCATTGGGGATTATGATAGAGGCTCCCCACATTGATCCTAAAACTTAAAAAAACAAGGTGGTTGATCTGTGTTGTGGACACTGACAGAATCTACAAAAAACGGTTGGCATCAAATTTTTAAAGATTATCGAATCCACTTTTTGAGATATTTTATAATAGACCTACCCTCAGCATTATATGCTTAAATGAGGTAATATATCCAATCAGGACAAAGTTTTACAGAAGTGCATGCCTTGAAGTCATTTTCACTTCCGTAATGACTCTTCCAAAAAGTCTCTAGTATACAGCTATATTGTATTCTCTATATGGTGATTGATTCAGAAGGTCAGTAATATCATCTTTGTGACAATAATGACTGTCTTTCTGATTTTGAGGGCTTTTCCTTCAGAGTTAAAGTCGGCTACTGCAACTCCAGGCATTGTGCCTTCATTCAAGGCAGGGAAAAGTGGGGAAAGGTGGCACTAGTAAGCACTTTTCTTCCTTTATATGAGAAGATATCTCAGAAGCCCTCTAGCAGACTTCTTTACATTACAATAGCCATTCCGAGACCAGAGAGAGACTGAGATGTTGACAGAGCCAGATAGATCATGATTAGGCCCCTGGGGCTGGGAAAACAGGATGCAGTTGCTGAGATCAAGGGATCATCACACTCTAAAACATCAGGTTTTACCTGGTAAGCTAAGGAGGAAAAGTTGCTGGATGTGCAATGAACATCAAAGTCTCGGCCACACTAAAGTTTCTGGATAATAACTAGTGTCTCCTCCAGCCTTGTATATTTTAAATGCAGTGAAACTTTATTATTCTAATTTATTTTTACTTCCTATTTTATCATATGAATTATTAGCTGGAGAAAATAAATGAAGCTAAGATGAAGCTGTATAAATAAGGGCCTTAAGGCAATAAATTTTAGCTTTAATTCTTGAGCTGTTACTTGTCTTATTGTTAGACAAAATTGGATTAGAACAAAAAATACATTATGTAATGGGAAAAACTACAGAGGCTTTATTTAATAGATGTTAATGACAAAACTTTTTATAAAGAAATCTCTACCTTCGGAAGTCTGCTATCCGCCTTCACGCTCCAGTCCTTCTTTCATTATGAAGTCTACACTAAATATTTTAAGTGCAATTTAATAATAGATGAGGGGAAATGAAAAGTCTTTTTTTAATATGTGCATTAACACCTGATGTCTAGAGTTATTCAATAAATCTGTAATCTTCAGAAACTTAAACATTTTTTAACTTAAAAATGACATTGTATAGACAGGCTATTATAATGGACTATGAAATCCAAAAATAGACAAAAACTACAATCAGAAACTTAGAATATGATAAAGATTATACTTCAAATTCATGGCCTAACTATGAATTTTAATAAATGTTATCAGGATAATTTGATAGTCATCAGATTTTACTCAAAATGAAATCATTTCAAATACATAAACAATGTGGAGAAAATAAAAGTAATAAAATAAAGCATAGAAGGGTTGTTGTTGTTGTTTTTTTAATCATGAAATGAGCAAACTTTCTAAGACTGATAGAAAAAAAAATTGGTAAATCCAACCATGTTACATCAAGTGTTCTGTACTGTGCAGCACACACACACCAAGAACAAAGGAAAAGACTGGTGATTACATAACAAAGGGCTAATTTGTTTAGCACAGAAAATACTCCAAACAATTTTAAAAAAGAAAAAAAAAAAGGGGGCCCAACAGAAAGTGGAAAATGTACAGAGGTTACGAGAATAATCCACAGAGACGTTAATTGAAGTAGTTAATTAATATCTGAAAACATGATCTGCCTCACTCATAAAAAGATAAATGAAAATAAAATTAAAAGAGAACACTATTTTCTCCTATCAAATTAGCAAAGACTAAGATGATTTCAACAACTATGAAATGTATATTAATGCATGTATGTCTATGAAATCATTAATATTTCTAAGAAAATATATTTAAGAAACTGATACTATGATTGTTTCTGGAGACGGGAACAGAATGGCTGCTGAGAAATACTTTACTACAAACCTTTTTGTGTTATCTGCAACTTAAACTAGGATAATCTATTCCTATTTTACAAATTAAAGTGAAACCTTTAAAAATTGAAGAGTACTGTAAAATTTTGTGACCAATTGTAATCTAATTGAAAATCTACAATTAAATTATCATATAATTATATAAACTATTACATAACATCTCTGTTTCTCATTCACTTCAAAAAAATTCCAACTTCTAACTGTGAGAAATAGTATTTCTTTTTCTGAGAGATTTCTCTGAATATTGACACCTACTTTCTTTGCCTGTGCAACAGGCCAGAAGTGCCTGGAAATTAGCTCCCCATAGGAGCAGCCCCTAACCAATGATTGACAATACTTGGTATTTAAATAGCTAAGTTCAACTATCCCTTGGGGGAGATATCTCTGAGGCATGTATCTTATCCTGATTGGCAGAATTTCCCCAGTGTGATTAAGCTCAAATTATATGATGGAAATTATACATCTGAGATTGGGTCTAAGGGTCCATAGTGCACAAGAAAGTTTCAACATCAAGGTGGCCCAAGAACCCAAGCCACATACCTCTCTTGCAGTACATATCTACATATCTCCTTCAGTCACACATATGGCCTTCTGGGCAGTTTCCTATGGTCAGCTGACTGAGGAATAAAAATACCCGGGTTTTCTTCAGGATGGGCAGCCTCTTTATGAGGGGAATAGTAATAAATGTACTGCCGTTGAACGCCAGCTATACTCAGGAGTAGCTCTGAGATATAGCAGTGAGGAAAAAAATCTTCCAGTGGTCATATATTTGAGCTATACACCTTTTTGTTGACTTGGCGTGGAGGAGGGAGTAGACTGAAATGTGTATGTTCATGGAATCCTAAACAGTGTTGAATGACTTGGCTGGTTGGTCAGGAGCCTGAAAGGAACAAGATAGGAATACCAGAAAAAAAGGTTCTAGGAAAAAAGCATGCAGATAGATTTATGAGAGTGAGTGCAAATTGTGCAGATCTTTGCGTCACACGTCATGACCACCAGAAGCATCCACACAGAGAAGACACATAACAACCAGATGGAGAGGATCTCTCTTTCCTAAGCCCGGCCCTCCTGGTGTTACATGATAAGCTTATGCTAAGCCTATGAATAGAGCAGTAATAAGGGCAAAGGATGAACAATATGCATGGACCCAAAAGTAGGGGCTTTTTCCCAACTGTATCATACTAGGACTGGCTCCAGGAATCTCTGCTAAAATATTAAAACATGAGTCATAGTAGAATTCCACATATCAATATACTCTCCTTATATAGTCTTTATTCTGCATCTCCCTAACATCCTACCCAGCTTCACCCCTTCAACAGGATGGCACCTCCTGAATGGCTCTTTTACTGAATTCCATTAACTCTTGTGGTCCAGTTTTTTCTTCTTAATTTAAAGACATTTATAGACATAACAGTTCAGTTGGTGAGGTAAGTCACCTGTGTGTAAGCTGGAGGGGTGGGGAGGCATTATAAAAAGCAAGGTATTTCCCAATTTGTGTTCTATGGAACACTAGTGCCTTCAAGATGCCGATATGGGTTCAATGGCCTAATAAATTTGGTGAAATGTTACAAACTAAATCTTCATCTTTTAAGTTCTGACATTTTGTGGACTGTGGGGAGTTCTAAAGTAAATATAGTTATTTAGTTTTACTTAACATACAGTTTCTCAAACTTTTGAAACATGGGACATTCTTTCTAAAAATCCTCACCCTTCACCTTAACATATTTTAGCATACTTACATCTGTACAACACAGTTTGGGGAACACTTTAAGCAGTTTTTTTCTTAGCACACTTCAGAATAGGGGAATAATAGCAGATGTCCTAAAATTAAGAAAAAAGAAAAAAAAGTTATTCTGTTAAAGCAAATATAATAACTGATAGTAAAATTGTGCAGAATATACTATATTTAGAAAGTATGTGCTCTTTTATTTATTATTTTCTTTAAAATTATTAAACATAATTGCCTTTTCAGTACTTCAGCTAGCTGGAAATTATATAGTGTGTAGCAGCTTATACCAATAATTCAGAATAAAAATAGAGAAATTTACAGAATTTTCATAATATCAATGTATAAATACGTTGGTAAGTATATTCCTTGTGTTAGTTCGTTTTATGTTCATAGTCAATCACATATTCCTTGCAGGCCCAGAATATGTTAGATGTTCTAATTGCCACTTAACAATTATTCTGATTTGTTCATTTGATCATATACAATTTAACAGTTTGAGTGTGGTATGTGTTCATGGATATCAACAAGGCAGTCTTTATTCGATTGAGAGAAATTGATTAAATTAATTACTACCTAAAAAACTAGTTTTAATGTGAAGTAGAAGGGCAGGCCCTATAGTTTCACATTTTGAACAGTATTATCTGAGCTTTGCTACCTCAAATCCATTTAAATATGTTCACTCAAGTGATCGAGGTAGATGACCTTGGAGTGGAAACACAATACTACATTGGATCAATAAACTAGGCTTTGTACTGTAAAGAATTGAAAGCATTCATGAAATAGCAGAATATTCAGTAAGCAAGCGAAAAATGTCGTTGATCAAAATCAGAAATATACAAAAAGGTGGTAAGATTCCTGACCTACTTATAGACCTTAAAGCATTCTAATTACACTAAATTATTGTATTTAAAAAGCTTGTCAAAGTCCATTACTCGAACAATGCTAAATTTTCAATTATGAAATTTATCTAATATTAAACAGGAGACTGGCTAAAATAAAGGCTACTAGAACAAATATATAAACATTTATAACAAGGATCCAAATTTTACATATGTTAATTTCAATAAAAGATGGGTAATGAAACACATTCTCTTGAAAAGCTCAGCAGTTAAATAATCAAATTAAGTTACATTTATCAGCTAAGATGCATTTCTAAAGCATTGTTGTTGTTGTCGTTACATGCTGTCCAGTCAGTTTTGACTCATAGCGACCCTATGTATAACAGAAGGAAACACTGCCCACTCCTACGCTATCTTCCCAATCTTTGCTAAGTTTGAGTCAGTTGTTGTAGCCACCATGTCAGTCTATCTCACTGAGGGTGTTTTTCTTTTATTCTGACCCTATATTTTACCAAGCATGATGTCCTTCTCCAGGGACTGGTCCCTTCTGATAACATGTCCAAAGTAAATGAGATGAAGTCTCACCATCCTTGCTTCTAAGAAGCATTCTGTCTGTACTTTTTCCAAGACAGATTTGTTCATTCTTCTGACAGTCCATGGTATATTTCCAAAGCATAGTAAGTGAAAAAGAAAAGTTACAAAGAATTAGATTTATTATAATACCATTTATGTAAATACAAAAAAAAATCCTTTATTATGCCGAGTGAAATAAGTCAAACACAAAAGGACAAATATTGCTTGGTTCCACTTGCATTAAATATCTAGAATATGCAAATCATAGATAAAGAAAGTGGATTAGAGATTACTAGTGACTGGGGGTAGGGAAGAAGAGAAAGTTATTGAGTAATGGTTAGAAAGTTCCTGTTTGTAGTGATGAAAAGTTTTGGAAATGAATAGTGGTGACAGCTGCACAACATTGTGAATGTAGTCAATGCCACTACAATGTACACTTAAAAATGGTAAAAATAGCAAATATTTAATTTTACCACAATAAAATGTTGTTGTTGTTCTCCAGTCAATTCTGACTTGTAGTAACCCCATGTGACAGGGTAGAACTAACTGTCCCATAAGGTTTTCTAGAATGTAATCGTTAGCAGAGCTGCTCGGTGAGTTTGACCCACCGACCTTTTGGTTAGCAGCTGAGCACTCAACCATTGCACCACCAGGGCTCCTACATAGCAGATAATAGAAAAAGTTCATTTGACTTCTCCCTTCAATTCTAATCTGCTTAACTCCTGTTTAGAAGTTTCCATTGATATGTTTATGACTTAACTTTCCAGTATATATATATATATGTATGTATGTATAGATCAAAAACCAAGTCCATTGCAGTTGAGTCGATTCTGACTCATAGTGACACTATAGGACAGAGTAGAACTGTCCTATAGGGTTTCCAAGGCTGTAATCTTTACAGAAACTTTATGGAAGCAGACTTCTACAACTTTCACCTGCAGAGTGGCTAGTGGGTTCGAACAATTGACCTTTCACTTAGCAGCCAAGCACTTTAACCACTGTGCCAGCAGGGCTCCTTCGAGTGTGTGTGTGTGTGTGTGTATATATGTATGTATGTATTTATATAAAAGTACTGACAACCCTATAGCTGATAGACGTCAGTGAGGATGGTCATTTTTGCAAGTCTTTATTCCTGCTTATGGAGTATTTGAATTAGAAAGATCAATCATAAACTTGTCAGCAACAATGGTTCAAATAGCTGATGGTATGGTCGCTTAGCAAAATACTTCTCTGTTAAAGCGGCGCTTGAAAACAGAATGGCACTAGATTTTTTATTAGCCCTACAAGAAGATGTCTGTGCTATAGCAAATACTTCTTGTTGTTCCTGAATTAACACCACCGTAGAGGTTGAACAAGACATAGCAAAATTCCATCAAAAGGCTGTTTGATTACACTCCATACCCCCAATAGTGGTGCCATCCTTCTTTGACCTTTTTAGTTGGCTACCCCAAAGTATTGGATTGTGGTTATGAAGTCTGTTACAAATAGAAATGATGCTTTTAATACTAATTGTAATAGTCATCGGAATTGCAAAATGTGCTACAAAATGCCTTTCTAACCTAGGTACACGCTCTAAGTCTCCTCCAAAAAAATTTACCTACATAGATACAGCTTATTTTTGTAATAACATGGATGGTTCCTGCACCCTTTAGCCTCATGAAATGGTCAAGTTATTCCTGAAATTTGCCCTAAGTCTTCCAGGAGCCTCAAATATGATCACTGAAGACAGCTACTTATCACATGGTAGGGTGAAGAACTCAGAACGTGATACAGAAAATCAGTGCTGTCTGACAACTAAGGTACTGGTGACAGAAATAGCCACCTAGGAGCAGCATGTCATAAAAAGATCTAGCTCCAGCAGAAGAAAGCATTTAAGTACAACACCTGTGGAAGAAACTATGCCTGCAAGTGTGATCAAAAGATGTTCCATGGAAACTTTTGATCAAAAGGAGAGAATGACATAGGGGACCTTAAAAATCATATAGGTATTTGACCAGAAGTTGTGAGGCTGCAGCAGGGTCCAGGGACTAGAATCCATCTTTCTGTAAAAGTTTGTTAAAAGGTTGTAGTTAATGCTAAAACCCATTTTGTGTGATCATTTGTTAAAACTTATGGTTAGTCATTATGAAAAGTTCCTGGAAGAAATGAGAGTACAAGCTGAAACTCATTGTTTCATTGTTTCCCCTACCTAGGGAAGAAATGTTCCATGAAGGGTAGTTTATCTTAACTAACAAAGAGGTTATGCAACAAGGAAGTTATGCTCTCACAAAACAGTGTATTGCAATTTCATTGTAATTGACCTGGGAACCTGTTGCAAGTCATTAAGCCAGGAACAGATGTTGCTGGGTCATTCCCAAGGAAACCTCCCCATAGTAACTGAATGATGTCTAGCCAACAAAGACCCTTTAATCCAATCATGTATTCCCATGTATTACGTTTCCCACATTTGACAATGATGTATTAATGAATAACCAATCAGAATTGTTTTTAACTTTACTTCCTTCTGTAATAATATATCAGCAACACTCTGATTGTGATTCAGTGAATTCCGTCAGCCTTTATTTCTGGTGCATGCTGGTGGTTTCCACATTTGAATGAATTTCTTCTTTGTCTTGGCTTAATAAAAATCTCTTTTGATTAAATTTGAGTCTGAGGTCTTTTTTCCCTACAACAATATATATATACATACGTATACATACACAAACAAATACACATATATGCATGTGTATATATATATATATATATATGTTATGGATTGAATTGTGTTCCCCAAAAATATGTGTTATAAATCCTAACCCCTATACCTGTGATGGAGCCCTGGTGGCACAGTGGTTAAGAGATGGGCGGCTAACCAAAAAGGTCAGCAGTTGGAATCTACCAGCTGCTCTTTGGAAACCCTATTGGGCAGTTCTACTATGTTCTACAGAGTCACTATGAGTTAGAATCAACTCAACAGCAACAGGTCTTGTGGTTATAATCCCATTTGGGAATGGGATTTCTCTGTTATGTTAATGAGGCAATATTAATGTTGGGTGTGTCTTTTGAGATATGAAAGCTGATTCAGCAAGCAAGCACAAACGGGGAAGATAGATGCCATCCCACATGAAAATCCCCAAGGAACTGAAGAACAAAAGCTGAAGAGAGACAAAGACCTTCCCCCAGAACCAACAGACAGACAGCCTTCATCTAGAGCCTGTGCCCTGGATTCAGACTTCAAGCCTCCTAAACTATGAGAAAATAAATTAATAAAAATTTTTGTTCCTTAAAGCCACTCATTTGTGGTATTTCTGTTGCAGCAGCACTAGATAACTAAGGCTATATATATATATATATAGCCTATAAACAAAAAAAAACCCAAACCTGTTGCTGTCAAGTTGATTCTGACTCATAGCGACCCTATAAGACAGGACAGAGTAGAACTGCCCCCATAGGATTTCCAAGGAGTAGCTGGTGGATTCGAACTGTCAACTTTTCGGTTAGCAGCTGTAGCACTTAACCACCGTGCTGCCAGGGCTTCTATATAGTATATATATATATATATATATATATATATATATATATACACGCACATATATATGTACATATATATATACATATATATGTATATATATACACACATAAACGAGTAGATATCCAAAATGAATGTATAGTTTTGTTTTGTATATTTTTACTAATTTACATAAAGGGTAACAGGCTTCTTTCTGCAACTCACTTTTTTACTCCATAATGTTTTTATATGTCTCCACACTGATCTATATAGATACAGATAGAAGTAATTCTTATGACTGTGTAATTTTCTTTAGCCTTTGTTTATATTTTTGCTGATTTAACTCTCTATTTATGGACTTAAAGTTTTCTTATTTCTAATATTTCTCTAGTCTAAAATGAACATTGTTGAACTTGTTGAGTTTGGGACATGAGTGAGTATTTTCTAGTATAAATTTCTAAAAGTGGAACTGCAGGTCACATTTCCAATTTCCATAGATGCTTCAGGTGGTCTCTAAAAGAAAGATACATTTAACACCATTTTTATGCAGTGTTATGGACTGAATTACGTCCCCTAAAAAGATATTTTGAAGTCCTAACCCTCGTACTTGTGAATGTGACCCTGTTTGGAAACAGGATCTTTGAAGATGTTATCAGCTAGCTTAACATGAGTAGGTTGAAACCTAATCCTATACTGTTGTTGTCATTAGGTACCATCAAGTCAGTTCTGACTCAAAGTGACCCTATGTATAACAGAATGAAATGCTCTCTAGTCTTGTGCCATCCTCACAATCATTGCTGTTTGAGCCCTTTTTTGCAGACATGGTGTCATTCCATCTCATTGAAAGTCTTTCTCTTTTTTACTAACCCTCTATAGGAGGGAACAGTCCCTGAAGAAGGACACCATGCTTGGTAAAGTAGAGGGTCAGTGAAAATCCTTTATTACTGGTGTCCTTATAATACAGGAGAAGATAGTCAAGACACAGAGACACAGAGGGAGGATGATCATGTGACAACAGAGGAGATGCAGCCAAGGAATGCCAAAGTATGCCAAGGAACACCTGGAAATACTAGAAGCTGGGAGAGAGGCATAGAACAGTTTCATTCTTAGAGCTCTCAGAAGGAATCAAGAAGGCTACTATCCTGATTTGGACTTCTAGCCTCCAAAACAATGAGACAATCAATTTCTTTTTAAAGCCATCTACTTTGTGGTATTTTGTAAGACAGCCTTGGGAAACTAAGACATGCAGCAAGGACAATTTTGATAGTCTTTACAGATTTGCTGTCATGAGGAACTCCTAGCTAGCTCCGGCTTTTGATTCACATCCATACATATTTATTACTATAACTAATATTATAAAATTTAAAAATGATAACTATCCTTTTCTATGGCTTCTAATATCTTGTTTAGGAAAGATTATGGAGGAAAATAAAGAAAGATTGAGGACCAATAGTCAAGAGAAATTTAACACCAACAAAATAAAATTGTCTGTATGCTGAAAACAACATTTTCCCTGCCTTCTATTACTTATCAATTGATGGTTAGAGGCGGATAAATGACAATGTGAAAAAGATAAGATTTTCTCTGAGTGATAACTCTTTTCTGTCTCATGACACCTTCTATTTGACTTCTGTTCAAAGGTCTTAGATTTTTATATCTACAGATAAGCTCTAGTTTATAAATTCAGAAAATAACGCACAGTAAGACTGTTCAAAGGCTAGGAAGGCCAGTGGTGCCCATGACTATTAATCTTCTAGCATGTCTATTTATCTTAACAAATCTCCCCAATCTTAGAAATTGTACCATGTGCCGTTAAATACTCAGTGATGTCTAAAATGCTTACTTTCTTCAAAGTTACATTTTAAATGTTAATTTATGGTAAGCAGAGCTGTGCTGAATTATCATTTACAATATGTCGTTCTCATACTTTGAAGTCCAGAGAATGATGTTTGTACACAGTGGAAACTCAGCTTTCCTTTTTTGCAATCATTCAGCTTTCAAAATATACCTAAAAGCCAGAAAAATGAAATTACAATCTTTGACATGTTTGTCAAACATCAATTGGTAAGTAATAGAAGGCAGGAAATTATTGTTGTACTTAGTACATTAAGTCATTTATCTGACGTGTTTGCCATTATGTATTTCACCGTCATCCATAACACCCTTTGAAAAGTAAACATTTTGGTATTCTTGAAAGAAATTTTAGAAGATAAACTGGAGTTTTGTTTTAATAACAACAGAAATGTATGTGAAGGATATCATGCCCTTTCCAAGTGCTGTGAAATCAAAAGGCCTGGTAAGCAAAAACTAATGATTTGGCATCTTGAATCATGCATAATAGACTATATTTTAGTTGAGTACATCCTCAAACATCTTTTGTAGTCCCTCCTAACCTCTCCTCTGTTGGGACTCTGTTTTCACTGAGCTAATGTCTTCTACACAACAATCAGAACTTACTTTTTAGAGCACACTATCAGGTACCTTGTAAGAGTTCTTCTTTTCTTAACTGCAGATGGACAAACATTCAGTGAAATGTATGTTTAAAGTTGGTAGTTTTCTCTTTTTCAAAAAAAAAAGAAAAGAATGTTCAAAAGAAACTGCAGCGTTTTGAAGTTGTCTTTATTCTCTATGCAGCATCTTACAGTTTTTCTTAAAGGACAGTTCTGAAAATCATTTTTAGATGTAATCAAAATAACTTCATGCAGAACTCTCAAGCCAGTAATTTGATAAGATAGTTGAGAAATAGATGTGAGCATCTACCAATTACTTGTACTGTTTTAGACACTCTGGAGAATACAGAGAAATAGAGGTCCCTGCTCTAGCACTGTGATATTTCTTTTTATTCAAAATTACCTCTTCAAGCAGGTCTAGAAGAAGACTGACGATTACTTGTTCCATTTGGATTATTTAAGTCGGTGAAACATTTTGAGGAGACAGAAGTCAGCCATATTTCTATAATACTGGAAGGAATTTAACAAATTTAATTCTTTTATTGGAGCCTTGTTTATAGTCCATTAAAGAAAATAATCACTCCTAACAGTCCAATGATAAAAAATAGTTTTCACAAGAGAGAAGGAAGAAAACAAGATACAAAGGAAAGATTAGTCCAAAGGACTAATGGACCACAACTACCACAGCCCCCACCGGACTGAGTCTAGCACTACTAGATGGTGCCTGGCTACTACCACTGACTGCTCTGACAGGGATCACAATACAGAATCCTGAACAGAGCTGGAGAAAAATGTAGAACAAAATGTTAACTAACAAAAAAAGGCCAGACTTACTGATCCCACAGAGTCTGGAGAAACCCGCCAGTACGGCCCCTGGACACACTTTTAACTTAGAAATGAAGTCACTCCTGAGGGTCACCCTTTAGCCAAAGATTAGGCCCATAAAACAAAACAACTCTAAATGGGCATGCCAGCCCAGGGGCAAGGACAAGAAGGCAGGAGGGGACAGGAAAGCTGGTAATGGGGAACCCAAGGTTGAGAAGGGGAGAGAGTTGACATGTTGTGGGGTTGGAACCAATGCCACAAAACAACACGTGTAGTAATTGCTTAATGAGAAACTAATTTGCTCTGTAAACCTTTATCTAAAGTACAATTTTTAAGTTTAACTAATATTGTTATTATGTGGCTACATAACACCTTTGTTTCCTAATAGCCATTTTTTGCAAAACAACACAAACAAAAACCAAAAAAAAAAAGTGTTAACTGAAAATATTGACATGTATTTATTTAAAATTGTACAGAATATGGTTCGCCACGTCAGGAAGATGAAAGGATAGTTATGCCTCTTTTGTCTCCCATGTATGGCTTGATAACTTAAAGCATCATCCTTACATTCATCTTCATGTTATCTGCTTCTTCTCAGAGCATACAATGAGACATATTCTTTACAGGATAAATTACTATGTTTACAATGGCTCACACACAATTGAGAATGGGTCAAAAACCAAAAAACCAAACCCATTGCCATCAAGATGAATCTGACTCACAGGAACCCTACAGAATGGCTAGAACAACAAAACCTGTATCAGTGAGATGCATTATATTGCCTTAACAATTTATCTCCACTTTCTAAAAACAAACCAAACCTGTTACTGTCGAGTCCATTCCAACTCATAGTGACCCTATAAGACAGAGTAGAAGTGCCCCCATATGGTTTCCAAGGCTGTAATCTCTACAGAAGTAGACTGCCACATCTTTCTCCTGGAGAGAAGCTGATGAATTCAAACCACCAATCTTTTGGGTAGCAGCCAAACTTTTAACCACTGAGCCACCAGGGATCCTTTCTCCACTTTCTAGGCAGTGTCAAATATCTAATTTGAAGCAGTGCTACAGTTTTCTTGGAAATTTTTTTTTCTATTCTATTATATCCCTACAGAAAGGTAAATACTAAATGAAAGAAAAGAAGGGGAGAAGGAAAACGTAGCAAAGCTTAGGTGGAAATTAGGTCTGAATTTCTATACCTTTCTTTTTTTTTTGGTCTCTATTCTTATCTGTGACTCACTTATTTATGCATCCAAAAATGCAAAGAACCAACCCTGATATTGTATATCCAACTGATCAATGTGATAAATAGTAAAAAAGCCAAAGATAGATTGAATTTTCATTTTAAAAGAATAATTGTGTCAATAACCCATGGTAGAAAGTAACAGAATCCAGCTCTGTCTAATTAGGTAAAAATGAAATAAATGTGAAAGGTATGAAATGGCTCTCAGAATGGAGGAAGGAGGAACTGAAGGACTAGGGATTAAAAACAACAGAAAAAAGAACTATCCAGGGCCAGGGATTCAAGTAGCAGGAAGTACAGATAAGTACCTTTAGGGCAGCCCTTTGAAACATAAAGATGTCTTAATTACCTAGTGCTGTTGTAACAAAAAATACCACAAATGAGTGGCTTTAAAGAAGAGGAATTTACCTTTCATAGCTCAGGAGACTAGAAGTCCAAATTCAGCATGTGGCTCTAGGGGAAGATCCTTCTTTGTCTATTTCAAGTTCTAGTTCCTGGCTATTCTTGGAGTTCCTGGGCTTCTCGATGCATCTGCCATGCATGTCTGTCTCCATGTGGCATCTTTGCCCTGTGTGTATCTGTGTCTATTCTGCTCTTTTTGATAAACTCAGAAGTGATTAGACTTAGGATCTGCCTATACTGGCATGATCCCATTAACATAACAAAAGAAAACCCCTATTTCCAAACAGGATCACATCCATAGGGAAAGGTTAGGATTTCAATGTATATTTGAGGGGGACACAATTCAAACCATAACAGACTCCAACAATTATCAGTTTTTTGTTTTGTTTTTGTTTTTTCAATCACTGTTCAATGTTCACATTCCTGGAAGAGTGCTCCGCTGGCTAACCTTAGATCATGCATCAAACCCTTGGCCAAAAGTACTTTCATAAATTGTGTCATCAATACTGCAATGCAATGAGGAAAGGAGAATTTTCTAAAACAAATTTGGGTGTTGCTGCTGGAAGAAGGTGGAAATGAGTGTTCAAAGGTAGAATATATTTATCCTATGATAATTATGAATTAATTTATGAGTAAAATTCATACTTCTCACCATCCCTATTATTTTTCTTCTTCCAAAATGTCATATAGTTGGAATCATACGGTAAGTAGCTTTTTTGGAATGGCTTCATTAACTTAGTGGTATGCATTTAATATTCCTCCGTGTCTTTTTGTGCCCTCTCTCCTTTGAATTCCCCTTGCTTCTTTCTGTGTCAAAGATCAATTGACTCTATCTGTGTGGATCTATTTCTTGGCTCTATATTTTGTTCCACTGATCCATTTGCTTGTTCCTTCACCAGTGCTACACTGTTTTGATCACTGTAGCTTTATGGTAAGACTTGGACTCAGATAGTGTCAATCTTCCAACTCTGTTCCTCAATATTGTGTTGGTTATTTTGGGTCTTTTGCCTTTCCATATCAACTTTCCATATCAGTTTGTTGATAGCCACAAAATAACTTCCTGGGATTTTGAATAGGATTGTGTTGAATCTATGGATCAAGTTGGGAAGGATTGACATTTTAATAACATTGTCTGCCTGTCCATGAATGTGGAATATCTTTCCATTTACTGAGCTCTTTGATTTTTTCATCAGAGTTTGGTAATTTTTCTCTTATAGCTATTGTACATATTTTGTTGGATTTATGCCTAAGTATTATATTTTAAAGTGAGCCCTGGTGGCATAGTGATTAAAGTGGTTGGCTGCTAACCAAAACGTCAGCAGTTCGAACCCACCAGACATTCAATTTTTAGAGATTTTCTACATAAACAATTATATAATATATGAACAAAGATAGTCTTATTTCTTCCTTCCCAATCTGTATACTTTTATTTCTTTTTCTCTTCCAATTACATTAGCTAGGACTGCAAGTAAAACGTTGGGTAGGAGTGGTGAGAGGGGACTTCACTGTCTCCTTCCTGATCTTAGGGGAATAAGCAGCTAGTCTGTCAGTATAAAGTATGATGTTAGCTGTAGGGTTATTGTAGATGTTCTTTATCAAGTTCAGGAAGTTCCCCTCTATTCTTAGTTTGCTGAGAGTTTTTATCATGAATGGTTGTTGGGTTTTGCCAAATGCTTTATGCAACTATTGATAAGATCATACGATTTTTATTTTTTACCCCGTTGATACGATGAATTACATTAATTGATTTTTGAATGTTGAATCAGCCTTGTATAGCTGGAATAAATCCCATTTGGTCGTGACGTACAATTCTTTATATCCCTATATTATCAGGGACTCTATTGAAATTCAATCTAATTTGTTTTGACTGACCAATTATCTAGTGTCTGTTTCTGTCTTTTAAAGTGACCCTACAGACAGAGTGGAGCTGCCCCATAGGGTTTCCAAGGAGTCACTGGTGGATTTGAACTGCCAGCCTTTTGGTTAGCAGTCAAGCTCTTAACCACAGCGTCACTAGGACTCCTTTAAAGGGCTAGCAACCCTATATTTTAGTTTGTTTGGTGGGTTTTGTTTGGTTTGGTTTGGTTTTGTGAATGTGCTCTCAAGTTTATAATCCTGACTCAAACCATAGGTTTTCATATACTGTTTCTGTTTCTTTCTTTTTTTTTTTTTAATTGTACTTTAGGTGAAGATTTACAGAACAAATAGTTTCTCATTAAACAGTCAGTACACATATTGTTTTATGACACTGGTTAACAACCTCACGACATATCGACCCTTCCCCTTCTCGACCTTTTTTTTGGTGAAAATATACATAGCCAAACACACACCATTTCAAAAATTTCTACATCTACAATTCAGTGACATCGATTACATTCTTCCAGTTGTGCTGCTATTCTCACTTTAGATGAAGGTTTACAGAACACAATAGTTTCTCATTAAACAGTTAGTACACATGTTGCCCTTTGACAATGGTTAACAACCCCACTACACGTCAACACTGTCCTTATTCAACCTTGGGTTCCCTATTACCAGCTTTTCTGTCCCCTTCTGCCTTCTAGTCCTTGTCCCTGGACTGCTGTGCCTCATTAGTTCTGTTTTATGGGGCTGTCCAATCCCCATCTGAACAGTGAACCTCGGAAGTGACTTCACCACTGAGCTAAAAGGGTGTCTGGGGGGCGTACTTTCGGGGCTTCTCCAGTCTCTGTCAGGCCAGCAAATCTGGTCTTTTTGTGTGTGTTAGAATTTTCTTTTGCATCCTTCTCTAGCTCTGTCCAGAACCTTCTGTTGTGATCCCGGTCAGAGCAGTCAGTAGTGGTAGCCGGGCACCATCTAGCTGTACTGGACTCAGTCTGGTGGAGGCCTTGGTAGCTGTGGTCTATTAGTTCTTTGGGCTGATCTTTTCCTTGTATCCTGTTCTCTTCATTCTCCCTTGCTCCCTAAGGGGTGAGACCAGAGGAGTATCTTAGACGGCCGCTCACAGACTTTTAAGACCCCAGAAGCTACTTACCAAGGTAGAATGTGAAACATTGTTTTTATAAACTGTGTTGTGCCAATTGAGCTAGATGTTCCCCGAGACCATGGTCCCCACAGCCCTCCGCCCAGCAATTCAGTCCCTCAGGGAGTTTGGATGTGTCTATGGAGCTTCCATGACCTTTCCTTGTACAAGCTGTGCTGGTTTCCCCAGTATTGTGTACTGTCTCACCCTTCACCCAAGATACCACTTATCTATTGTCTATTTAGTATTTCCCCCTCCATCTCTCCCATCCCTCGTAACCAACAAAGATTGTTACATTTTGTGTGTAAACTTTTTCATGAGTTTTTACAATAGAGGTCTCATACAATATTTGTCCTTTTGTGATTGACTTATTTCACTCAGCATAATGTCCTCCAGTTTCATCCATGTTATGAGATGCTTCACAGATTCATCATTGTTCTTTCTCGTTGTGTAGTACTCCATTGTGTGTATGTACCATAGTTTGTTTATCCATTCATCTGTTGATGGGCATCTAGGTGGTTTCCATCTTTTTGCTATTGTGAACAATGCTGCCATGATCATGCGTGCGCATATGTCTATTAGAGTGACGGCTCTTATTTCTCTAGGGTATATTCCTAGGAGTGGGATTGCTGGATCGTATGGTATTTCTATTTCTAGCTTTCTAAGGAAGCACCATATCATTTTCCAAAATGATTGTATCATTTTGCATTCCCACCAGCAGTGCATAAGAGTTCCGAACTCCCCGCAGCCTCTCCGACATTTGTTATTTCCAGTGTTTTTGATTCGTGCCAGTAATGCTGGGGTGAGATGGTATCTCATTGTGGTTTTAATTTGCATTTCTCTAATGGCTAGTGATCGCGAGAGTTTCCTCATGTGTCTGTTGGCCGCTTGAATGTCCTCTTTGGTGAAGTGTCTGTTCATTTCCTTTGCCCATTTTTTAATAGGATTATTTGTCTTTTTGTTGTAGAGGTGTTGGATTTTCTTGTAGATTATGGAGATTAGACCTTTGTCTGACTTGTACTGTCCAAAATTTTTTTCCCAGTCTGTAGGTTCTCTTTTCACTCTTTTGATGAAGTCTTTTGATGAGCATAAGTGTTTCATTTTTAGAAGATCCCAGTAATCTAGCTTATCTTCTGGGGTTTGTGTGTTGATGGTTATGGTTTGTGTCCTGTTAATGCCATGTATCAGGGCCTGTAGCATTGGTCCTATTTTTTCTTCTATGAACTTTATAGTTTTTGCCTTTATATTTAGGTCTTTGATTAATTTTGAATTAGTTTTTATATATGGTGTAAGGTATGGTCCTGTTTCATTTTTTTGCAGATGGATACCCTCTTTCTGTTTCTTACATATGCTTTCTCTCAAACTCTAACTCCTTCATTTATTGAAGTATTATTTGGGGCAGGGGAGTATGGGAGTGTTTTCTCAGGTTTAACCTGACAAGCAAACAAGCAGTTTAACTGAGTATAGGAACATGTTAAAGTTGCGAGCTGTCTTAGTCATCTAGTGCTGCAATAACAAAAATACTACAAGTGGCTTTAACAAAGAGAAGTTTATTTTCTCACAGTCTAGTAGGCTAGAAGTCCAAATTCAGGGTGTCAGCACCAGGAAATGTCTTTCTATCTGTGTCGGCCTTCTCATCAATGTTCCCTGGACTAGGAGCTTCTCCGCGCAGGGACTCCAGGTCCAAAGGACGTGCTCTTCTCCTGCCACTGCTTTCTTGGTGGTATGAGGTCCCCAACTCTCTGCTTGCTTCCCTTTCCTTTTATCTCTTGAGAGATAAAAGGTGGTGCCGGCCACACACACCCCAGGGAAACTCCCTTTACATTGGATCAGGAATGTGAACTGGGTAAGGGTGGTGTCACAATCCCACTCTAATCCTCTTTAACTTAAAATTACAATCACAAAATAGAGGACAACCACACAGTACCAGGAATCATGGCCTAACCAAGTTGACAGATATTTTAGGGATATGCAATTCAATCCATGACAGGCGCTATGCTCAGAAGGGTTGATACTCAAATCTATGTAGCTGAAAATAGAAGAAGCAGAAGCTATCATGATGCTGGCATCTGAGAGATGTTTTCTCTCTTCTCTGGCATTTCATCGCACTATTTGTCTGTAAGAATAAATATTGACCTTTCTCCAGGAATGATGGCTCCTGTGGTTTTTATTCGTTCATGTATTATACTGCTTGTTTTTATTTATATAGTTTTTCAAGCATAAAGAAAGTTGCAGAAAACAATAAAAAAGACACCCATGTACCCACTTTTCAAGTTTAATTGATTCTAAATTTTACATATTTGCTTCAGGTCTCTTTTTAAAAACTAACACAGTACAGAACAGAATTTCAAATTCTCATGGAATTCAAACTTTCTGGAGCCATCAGGTTAGATGAACCCCCCAGAAATTGTCCTAAGATAATCTTTAAACCTTAAACCAAAAATATTCCCTGAAGTCTTCTTATAACCAAAAATAGTTTAGATTAACTAGTAAAGAATGTCTGCCTTGAGCATTATGCTCTTTTAATATCTATCTATATGGAATCAAATTGACAACAGCAACTTAAAAAGTTAGATAGGAACCTTAGGGGCAGTGAGTTTATGTTAATGGGGAGGAACAACTCAAAAATGGAGGGTGAAAATGGTTGCAAAACTTGAAGAATGTAATTAATGTCACTGAATTGTACATATAGAAACTTGAATTTGGTGTATTTTTTGCTGTGGATATTCTCAACAACAACAACAACAAAATAAAATAAATCATTAAAAACAAAATTCATATGATGTGATATACACCACAAATAGATTCCATCAATCCCACAGGCCCACTCCATTCCTATTTTTAAAATATATATATAGAAAGAGAGAGAGATACATACACACAAACACACACACACACAAACATGTATGTCTTGATTTTAGATACATGTCTCTTCTTTTTAGGAACATAGTACATGTATTTGAGCCACTTAGACATACAAATTAATGTAACATAGAAACATCCCTCTGTTCAATGACAAGGTGATATCTAGACCATATTTTCTGAATGCATCAATGAGAAAAAAAGGGACAAAATCCAAAGTGCAGATAGTCTCTATCAACAGCTTACTTTCTTAAATCAGAAATTGGGCATATTGGTACAGTATAAAATTGGATTATAAGTTACTTTTCTACAATGTAAGTTTCTTGGAGGTAGTACTATATCTTAAACATCTTAGTAGCTCCCTCTACGTCTGACTTGAGCATTTTAATCAATGAAATAAATAGTGCTTATATAAATATTTAGTCAAAATAGCCCTTTCTGAGTTTCTCTTCAAAGATTTAAGCTCTTTGCTATTTGGGACTTTCGTTCTTGCTAGTTTAAGTCTAAAAATAAATAAAATCACATTTATCTTTGTTAAATATTGCAACTAAGTCCTTCCTTCTCCGATTTTATGATTTCCATGAATCATTACTGCACATTCAGTTCCTGTCATGGCTTGAATTGTGTACCCCCAAAATGTTTGTCAACTTGGCTAGGCCATGGTTTCCAGTATCGTGTGGTTGTCTACAATTTTGTGATCTGATGTGATTTTTCCTGTGTTGCAAATCCTACCTGTATGATGTTAATGAGGCTGGATTAGAGGCAGTTATGTTAATGAGGCAGGACTCAATATACAGGATTATGTTGTATCTTGAGTCAACCTCTTTTGAGATATAAAAGAGAGAATCGAGCAGAGAGGAGATGAACCTCATTATCACCAAAAAAGCAGTCCTGGGAGCAGAGTGCCTCCTTTGGACCTGGGGTGCCTGTGCTGAGAAGCTCCTAGACCAGGGGGAAGATTGATGACAAGGACCTTCCCCCAGAGCCAAAAGAGAAAGAAAGCCAACAGAGAGAACTGGCACTCTGAATTCAGACTTCTAGCCTCCTATACTGTGGGAGAATAAACTTCTGTTTGTTAAAGCCAACCACTTGTGGTATTTCCATTATAGCAGCACTGGATAACTAAGACAGTTCCTAAATACACTAGATGTTCTTTAATGTATGTCATCAAACTCTGCTTCTAATGTAATGTTCAGTCATTTTTTTTGGCTGTTTAACTGAATTATTCACCCTATCATTGTAGTTGTCATGCATTCTACAAATACGATTAAACATAAGTTTACTATAAAAACCAATATAAAAAGCATGAAAATCATAAGCTAGATCAACTTTATCTACCTAAATCTTAAAAGGAGAGGAAGTCCTTTTTTTTTTTTGCTTCTTGTCTTCATAACATTGAAGATGTTTTCTTTTCATCTTTAGTTTTGCACAAGAATTGCACTTTCAGCCACATTGTAGTTTTATTACACTTTTTTCCATTTTTGTTACTAATATTCCAATGTCATTTTTAGCTATTAAAATGGTTAATATTCCCATTTCAGACCTTAATGGCAGTGTGGGTCAAGAGATACTAGCATCTATCTTACTTATCTAGTGCTACTATAACAGAAATATCACAAGTGGATGACTTTAACAAACAAATTTATTCTGTCACAGTTTAGGAGGCTAGAAAGTCCAAATTCAGGGTGCCAGCTGTAGGAGAAGGCTTCCTCTCTCTGTTGGCTCTGAGGGAAGGTCCTTGCCATCAATCTTCCCCTGGTCTACGAGCTTCTCAGGCACAGGGACCCCGGGTCCAAAGGACACGCTCTGCTCCGGGCACTGCTTTCTCGGTGGCATAAGGCCATCCTGTCTCTCTGCTGCTTCTCTCTTTTATATCTCAAAAAAGATTGACTCAAGATATAACCTAATCCTGTAGATTGAGTCCTCCCTCATTAAATAACTGCCTTTAATCCTGGCTTATTAACATCATAGAGGTAGGATTTACAACACGTAGGAAAATCACATCAGATCACAAAATAGTGGACAGCCACAAATACTGGGAATCATGGCCTAGCAAAGTTGACACAATTTTGGGGGAACGTGACTCACTCCATAACAGCATCTTAAATTTTTATATCCTTTCCATGTTCTTGATACTGAAATTAAAGCAAACATTGCAGAAAGTAGATGGTATGGTAGAGTGTGAGAAGAAGTAGGAAGCAGGTTTAAGTTACAGGCTATGAATTTTGGCATAATATACAGAGTCTCTGGCCTGAGGTTTAAAGAGATTTTACCGCTAATGCACAAAGCATCTTACAACTAATATTTTTCAAATTCATTTAAAAAATTCAGTGATTGTTTTCCCACAACCCCCCTCCTTTTTAATAGGATTAATAGTCTTAATAGCATGGTCTAGTTTATGTGACCTTTCCAACATCTTTGAATTCATAAAAAGTATTATACCTCCTTCCCACCTCACCAAAAATTTGTCACAAAAATGTTTTCATAACTTTGTTAACAATCTGTGCAATTTTCTGTTGATTTTCCAGAAATTAGAATGTAGGTTTTTTTTTTTGTTTTTTTTTTTTTTAATTCACTTTTGCATTGGTTTGATATATTGGGAGCGTCTGTGAAGTATTTACTTGTAAACAATAATTGAATAAGTTCTGATTTTCCTCTACAGAGGCTTCACTCCCACGTATACCAAAATGTGTAACTAAGGACAAAAAGAGGCAATAACAAAGGGTCAAAATCAATGGAGAGCTAGTCAGATGTTGGGGTTGGGGGGGCAATTGGAAAATATATGGAAACTAGAGCACCTGGTATATCCAGTGATTCTCCATCATAAGTGTTACCTATCTCTAGAGGTATTGAATGGGTTGAGGGGAGGGGTGAGTGTAGTGCTTCTGGTATTTAGTGTCAAGAGTCCAGTGATAAGACATCTACTGAAATGCCTGAAACAGTTCCACACAATGAAGAACTGTCCAGTTCCAAATGGCAATGGGTCTCTGCCAGTGCATTTGGTATAAGAGTAGGATTGGAAAGAGTAAAGAGTAGTGTTTGGAGAAATTGCATAAGAATGGCATATATAGTCACCTAAACCTCCCCAGTTGTTTGAGGAGGGTAAAGAAAAACTATATTGCATGGAGAATATTCATTAATGTTTGCAGACAGCCCTGAACCAAAGGTAATTGGTGTCCTCTTAATCTGCTGAACAACAATCCATAGGAACATCCTTCACCTGTAGAAAAAGATAATGTAGTGGAACAGCCAGATACAGATGGTAAAGATCACCTCCAGCTTCCCATGGATCAGGTTTCTAGGCTTTTCAGGCCTCAGAAGGAAACTTGGAGCTTAAGCCAGTTTGTTATCTTTCAGGAAGCTGCCCAGTGAAACAAAAGGATCATATACTCAGTGTTGTGAGAGTGAATGCCTATGAGGATGGAGTGGAGCTATAAACCTCTGTAGTTGGACTTCTACCAGGAAGATTCCCAGAAGCCCAGAGGGGTGCCTGAAGAATTCATATTAGACCATTCATGCCCCAAGTCAAGCAAGACATCAACCACTGGAATGTTATTGTTGTTAGGTGTCCTCGAGTCAGTTCTGACTCATGGCAACCCTATATACAACAGAACAAAACACTGTCTGGTTCTAAACCGAAAACTAAACCCATTGCCATTGAGTTGATTTTGACTCATAGTGACCCTTCAAGACGAGGAATTTGATTTTTCCTTCTATTGCCACCAAAGTGTGCCTAACCTTTCTAATCTTCCTAACAATTTCTTCCCCCTGTTGCTTCTGAGTAGTAGGACCATGGAAGGGCTGTGAAACTGGAAACTGGAAGTGAGACAGGCATACGGGGAAGGAAAAATGCCTGAGAAGAGGAAAATAGTCCAAGAGGCAATTGTGAGTGATAATTGAAAACACAACAACAGCAAAAACACAATACTTATACTTAATTGGATATGTACCTAAAAGACTACATGAAAGCAAGGTTCAAGTTTTCTGATGTTATATAGGAATAGAAACTCATAACGGAAATTAAGTTCTATTGAAAAAATGAGATTACTTTTTTCATCCCTTATTTTTTTATGGTTAATAAGTCACTGATACAAAGTTTTTATTGAACCCCTACTGTGGTCAAGGGCCTATTCTAGGTCCTCAAAGATCGGGTTGACAGAAATACACAAAGATGCATAACACAGGGATGCCTTAAATGAAAAGTTTTGGATATGGAGGCCAATTTGCATCTGTACTCTGCCCCTAATTAGCTATGTGGACTTGGATATGTTTTTGAAGTCTCTTGTGTATCATTTTCCTCCATTATAAACTGGAGAAGAAAAGGCATGGATGCTATCTAATGGGGTTGTAGAATCTAATGAGATACACTAAACCATGAAGTAGTATAAATACGGAAAGAATTATTATTTTCGCTACTCTTGAGAAGCTGTTCTCTACTCAGTACCTATTGTGTAGCTGATGGCTCATATTAAGTATCAAATAAATGTTTATAAAATAAAGATGGGTTCATGTAAAATGAAGCTGATAGCTCAGTTAATAAAGGTAGATTTCTAATTATAAGTGTTTAAATCATTATACCCAAAAAATTACTTTTGTTAATTTCTTTCATTTCTTCTTTTTCTTTACCCACAAGAAGGTAAATTAATGTTTTGCTTGCTTTTCAATAATGCTTAGAAAAATATTATAAATGTAGTAAAAAATAATTAACTAAAATCAAATTGATAACATTTATTCCTAAGTCAATCTTAAGAGTATAAAAATAAATAAATGGAGTAGTAGAATTTTAGCCCAGGAGAAAATCTTAGAAAAATTCCAGTCCAACTCCATTTAAAAGAGAAGAAAACCGAGGCAAATAAAATCACATACATTAGACAATGCTACATTATTGTTTGTTTTTTAATTTTCACTATTTGTAGTTATAAGTTCTGTCAATTTCTAAGGAACTTTATTTTTTACATTTAAAAGCTGTTTTTATTGTGGTTTAGGTGAAATTTTACAGCTCAAGTTAATTTCTTATACAGAAATTTATATGCATATTGTTATGTGACACTAGTTGCAATCCCTATAATGTGATAGCATGCTTCCCCTTTCCACCTCGGGTTTCCTGTGTCCATCAAACCAGCCCCTGTCCCTTTGTGCCTTCTCATCCTGCCTCCGGACGGGAGCCACCTATTTAGTCTCATGTATCTGCTTGAACTCCGAAGCACACTCTTCGTGAGTATTATTTTATGTTTTATAGTCCAGTCTAATCTTTGTCTGAAGAGCGGACAACGGGAATGGTTTTAGTTCTGGGTAAACAGAGTGTCCAGGGGCCATGGCTGCAAGTGTTCCTCCAGTCTCAGTCACACCATTAAGTCTGGTCTTTTATGTGAATTTGAGTTCTGCACGCCACTTTTCTCCTGCTCCATCAGGGACCCTGTTGTGTTCCCTGTCAGGGTGGTCACTGGTGGTAGCTGGACACCTTCTAGTTCTTCTGGTTTCAGGCTGATGGTGTCTGTGGTTTATGGGGCCCTTTTGTCTCTTGGGCTAATATTTTCCTCGTATCTTTGGTGTTCTTCATTCTCCATTACTCCAGGTAGGTTGGGACTTATTGATGCATCTTAGATGGCCGCTTACAAGCTTTTAAGACCCCAGACACCACCCACCAAAGTGGGATGCAGAACATTTTCTTAATAAGCTTTGTTATTCCAATTGACCTAGATGTCCCCTGAAACCATGGTCCCCAGACCCCAGCCCCTGCTACTCTCTCCCTTAAAGTGTTCGGTTGTGTTCAGGAAACTTCTTAGCTTTTGAGTTAGCCTGGTTGTGCTGACTTCCTCTGTATTGTGTGTTGTCCTTCCCTTCACCTAGGATGATTGTTGTCTACTATCTAATTAGTGAATACCCCCCTCCCTCTCTCCCCACCCTCATAACCATACCATCAAAGAATGTTTTTTTCTGTTTGAACCTTTTCTTGAGTTCTTATAATAGTGGTCTCATAAAATATTTGTCCTTTTGCAACTGACTAATTTCACTCAGCATAATACCCTCTAAATTCATTCATGTTGTGAGATGTTTCAAGGATTCATCATTGTTCTTTATCGTTCTGTAGTATTCCATCATGTGTATGTACCATAATTTGTTTATCCATTCATCTGTTGATGGGCACTTAGGTTGCTTCCATCTTTTTGCAATTGTGAACAGTGTTGCAGTGAACATGAGTGCGCACATATCTATTAGAGTGACGGCTCTTATTTGTCTAGGATATATTCCAGGGAGTAGGATTGCTGAATCTTATGGTACTTCTATTTCTAGCTTCTTAAGGAAGTGCCAAATTGATTTCCAAAGTGGCTGTACCATTTTGCATTCCCACCAACAGTGTACAAGTGTTCCAGTGTCTCCACAACCTCTCTAACATTTATTAGTTTTGTGCTAGCCTTGTTGGGGTGAGATGGTATCTCATTGTAGTTTTGATTTGCATTTCTCCAATGGCTAATGATCGTGAGCATTTCCTCACGTATCTGTTAGCTGCCTGAATGTCTTCTCTGGTGAAGTGTCTGTTCATATCCTTTGCCCATTTTTAAAGTAGGTTATTTGTCTTTTTGTTTTTGGGGTTTTTCAGTATTTTGTAGATTTTAGAGATTAAACCCTGATTAGATATGCCGTAGCCAAAAATTATTTCCCAGTCTGTAGGTTGTCTTTTGACTCTTTTGGTGAAGTCTTTTGATAAGTATAAGTGTCTGATTTTTAGGAGCTCTCAGTTATCTAGTTTCTTTCCTGGTGTTTGTACATTGTTAATTATGGTTTGTATTTTGTTTATGCCATGTATTATTGTCCTTATTTTTTCTTCCATGATCTTTATCGTTTTAGATTTTATATTTAGGTCTTTGATCCATTTTGAGTTAGTTTTTGTACATGGTTTGATGTATGGGTCTTGTTTCGCTTTTTTGCAGATGGATATCCAGTCATGTCAGCACCATTTGTTAAAGAGACTGTCTTCTACCCATTTAACGGACTTTGTCAAATATTAGCTCCTCATAAGTGGATGAATTTATGTCTGGATTCTCAATTCTGTTCCATTGGTCTATGTATCTATTGTTGTACCAGTACCAGCCTGTTTTGTCTATGTGGCGGTATAATAGGTTCTAAAAGCAGGTAGTGTGAGGCCTCCCACTTTGTTCTTCTTCTTGAGTAATGCTTCACTTCTCCGGGTCCTCTTCCCTTTCCATATGAAGTCGGTGATTTGTTTCTCCATCTCATTGGATGGAGATTGCATTGTATCTGTAGATTGCTTTGGGTAGAATTGACATTTTCACAATGTTGAGTCTTCCTGTGCATGAGCAAGGTATGTTTTTCCACTTATGTAGGTCTCTTTTAGTTTCTTGCAGTAGTGTCTTGTAGTTTTCTTTGTATGGGTCTTTTATGTCTCTGGTTAGATTTATTCCTAAGTGTTTTATCTTCATGGGGGCTATTGTAAATGGTATTGATTTGGTGATTTCCTCTTCAAAGTTTTCTTTGTTGGTATAGAGGAGTCCAACTGATTTTTGTATGTTTATCTTGTATTCTGATACTTTACTGAAATTTTAAATTAGTTCCAGTAGTTTTATTATGGATTCTTTGGTGTTTTCTGTGTATAAAATCATATCATCTGCAAATAGGAATACTTTTACTTCTTCCTTACTAACTTGGATGACTTTTATTTCTTTTTCTTGCCTTATTTCTCTGGCTAGGACCTCCAGCACAATGTTGAATAAGAGTGGTGATAAAGGACAGCCTTGTCTGGTTTCTGTTAAGGAAATTTATTTTTAAGGAAAAGAATAATTTACTCCTAGAATGCTTTAGAATTCTTTATGTTTCAAATTAGTATATTCCCAAAATGAATTTTTGTGCAATTGGACTATATAATGCAGTATGCATAGATATTGTTTCTGCATATTAAAGTTAAATATGTAAAGGTGCAAATATACTTAATTTTGTTATTCTATTTTAAACCTGCCATCCTCACATAATAATTATAGCTACATATATTAACCCTGATCATTAACAATTTTTATGTATTGTCTCACTCCTTACAGTGACTCTATAAGACAGGATATTACTTTGTTAATATTATTGTTATAATTCTTATCCTACAAAGAGGAAGTTGAAGTGTAATGAATTTATTATCCAGTTTACAAAGCTCATTGTGAAAGCGCGACATCTGGAACCCAATCGCAAAATGTCTCCTTTACACACTGTGCAATGCTGTTTCTTTTCTAACTTCAGCAGGTTTAATTTATTCTGTTTTTAAATGTATAAAAGCACCCCATTTTCTTTCTGACAGACTGTAGGAGATGTAACTACAAATATAAATATATATGCACAGGAAAGTACCAGAAACCTGATACCACAGTACCAATGTCACCAAGATCTCAATGTTGCCATTTCAGCTAGAACGTCAGTCTGTAGATGGCTTAGCCATTATAACAAGAGGACCAAAGCCAAACCCACTGCCACTGAGTCAATTCCAACTCATAGTGACTCCATAGGGTTTCCAAGGCTGTAAATCTTTACGGAAGCAGACTGCTATATCTTTCTTCCACAGAGCCACTGGTGTTTTCGAACTGTCGGCCTTTCAGTTAGCAGTGGATCACTTTCACCACTGAGCCACCAGAGCTCCTAAAACAAGAGGAACCTACTGAAATATTCAAATAAAAGATATTAACATTGGTTTGTCTCAGTTGTTGATATGAGTTATAAAATGCTAGTATTCAAAACATGAAAATGTAAGGAACAAGCAATCCATATACTATTATCCCATTGGATTTGTACAGATTGTATATTATCAGAACTTTGCTTCATTTAACTGTAATTTATATTTAAAATACATTCAGTTCCTGTCAGTTATCACACCATTTCTTTTAAGTCCCCCTCAGAGATTGAAAACATTATACGAAACAAAGAATAAAGTTATCTTCTCATTGTGCTAAAATGTATATAGGATTGTGGGCAGGAAGCCAATATATTATTCATCAAGTTCTTAAACAATTACTCTGATCTATTAATCTTTACACAATTCTCTTTGATATCTGTTTGAAATTAAGGTGGATGGTTTGAAAATGTTTTCTGGAGAGCCAAGATTAAAAATTTCTTGTTACAAACTAGATGTAAATATACTGTTTTCTGGAAATAGATTTTGTAATGCATTCAGGTTTATGAATAATTTAAACTTTTATTCTTTTTGTTTCTCTTTGCAGAGATCTTTTTCCCTCTTTGCAAAGTCATAAAGATGACCTTGATTTGCTTTGCAGAAATCATCAGCACATTTTGGTGATTGTCTTTGAAACATATGTCTCATCTTGCATCTCTACATAGTATTTTTACAAACTGAACAATGTGCCACCTTGAAAACCCTGAACAAAGCACCTTCTATGATTTACTGGTGCTCATTCTTAGAGCTTTGCTACAACCAGCCAAAATCAAAGACTGGTGTGTGTGATTCTAACTCAGATAATGAACAAATGGCATCTAATAATTCACGTTCACTTTCAGTAACATCTTTTAGAGGTTATTGCAATAAGATACTTTTAGAATTATATTCCATCTCTAAGACTACTTTTTTTCGTGTTGTTTCTTCCTGTAATCCCTACAAAATGTAGCAATCTTATGAATAGAAATTAAACATATTGCTTCTGCTTTAGATACCACTTTGATTCTGAGTCATTTTTCTTTAAGGTTACATGCTTCTTCTCTGCAGTAATTAATGTATTTTGTTAGTATACAAACTATGTTTTATTTGAAGCATATATTTCATGATGCAAACTTCACAACTATGCCCTATCTGACTATTTTCAAATATTTTCATAACCCTGAGCTTCCTTGTGAAATTTTAACATTTATTTAACTTTTTATTTCAACCTATTATAACTTAGTGAATTGTACAGGGGTTGAGTCTTCATTTTGGGTTAGGGAATAATGAGTTTTAGAGTTGACTATAACTATGAATTGTAGTAATTATGTTATTTTGCTTTTTTAAAGACATTAACTTATTCTGTACTCTGATTTCTTGGTAGCATTATTTTACAGTGGTGTTTCAATAAGATGGATATATTTGGCTATCATAACTGAAAAAACCAAACCCGTTGCTGTCAAGTTGATTCTGACTCGTAGCGACCCTGTAGGACAGAGTACAACCACCCCCATAGGGTTTCCAAGGAGCAGCTGGTGGATTTAAACTGCTGATCTTTTGTTTAGCAGCCGAGCTCTTAACCACTGTGCCACCAGGGCTCTTTGCCTATCATAGAAACTGTAAATATTACTTTCCTGTTTAATTACTTAGAAACAACAACAACAGAATGGAAGACAACCTTGGAATTCCAGACCTCATCAAATCTACTCTTCCTCTTTACCAATCAACCAACTAACCACTGCCTTTGTGTTGACTCATGGAGACCTTATATGTGTCAGAGTAGAACTTTGCTTGATAGGGTTTTCAACAGCTGATTTTTGGAAGTAGAGCGCCAGGCCTTTCTTCCTAGGTACCTCTGGGAGACTCAAACCTCCAATCTTTTGGTTAGCAGCCAAGCGTATTAACTATTTGCATCACCCATGGACATGGTCATCTTTACTTAAGTAACAAAATGAATCAATATGAAAACAAGGTATGAGGATAATAGATGTAAGGTAAAATATGCTGCAGATGAAGTATCCCAATAGAGTTTAAACTAAGCTAAATCGTCTGAAAATGAGTTAAAAATGTATCTGGTTGCTACAAAAGTCTTAATCTTAGCACAATGTCTTATACATAGGGACAAATCTATATCTTTGTTGAGTAGATTTTGCAGTGGTTAGATTTTGTTTAGAAACCAGTTCCTTAACTCCACATTCAAGGAAACTGTATATTAAAGTTTATTTTTTATAATTTCTAAATAGTTAATTCTTAACTCTTCTTTAGTCTGTTGGCACCACAACCTGTTGCCACTGAGTCAATTCCAATTCATAGCGATTCTGTAGGATAGAGTAGAACTGCCCCATAGGGTTTCCAAGAGTCAACACTAAACGACTTTAGAGAACATATTACTTTGTGAGTTCATAGCATGGCCTTCTACAAAGTATTTTTCTTCATATTTTCAGACCTAGTCTGGAAAGAATTGAACCAGTTGTTTTTGTGATTGCTTATTGGTTTTTGTAATTCAAATAGGTTTCTGCAAACAACTTTATTTCTCAAATCTTTATTTATTTATTTTACTGTCAAATGGTTATTTCTGCAAAATATATATTTTTAAAATCCTTTCCAGCATACTCAATGTACTCATTGTGGGTCACATGTAGCAATTCTCTAAGTCGTAATGTAATTGCAATATCTCTTTCTATATATTTTTTCCTATCAAAGCATTAACAGAATAATGAAAACAGATGGCGAAAATTGAGCATTATTTAAGACATTTATTTTTAAATGATATAAATGAAGTTTGAACACTTGTCCAATGAGCGAAGAAATTAGGTATCTTTTTTAAAAAATAATTATTTTACTTTATAAATATTTTAGATTTACATAAAAGTTGCAAAGACATTACAGAGTTCTCATATACCCCTCACCCATTTTCTCCTGCTGTTAACATCTTACATTACTATAGTGCCTTTGTCACAACTAGGACACCAATACTGGTACATTATTTTTAAATAGACTCCAGGTTTAATTTGAATTCTACTAGTTTTTCCACTAATGTCCTTTTTTTTTTCCTCTAGAATCTCAATTAATACCAAGGATATTACAGGATACTACACTTTATTTAGCCATTATGACTCCCAAGTGTCCTTTAATCTATGAAAGTTTCTCAGCCTTTCCTTGCTTTTTTTTTTTTAAATGACATTGACAGTTTTAAGGAGTGCTGATCAGTTACTTTCTAGAATGTCTCCCAGTTTGGTTCTGTGTAATGTTTTTCTCACAGTTAGGCTGTTATTACGGGTTTGGGGAAGAATGCCACAGAAGGGAAGCTCCCTTCTCATCACATCATACAAGTGGTACATGCTACCAACATGACTGATCACCGGTGACACAGTGTTTGCCAGATTTCTCCATCGTAAAAGTATTTTCACCCTTTCCATACTCTATTCTTGAGTGCAGCCTACACTCAAAGAGACAGGGAGTGGCTTAAGCTCCACCTCCTGGTGAGGGTAGCATTTATGTAAATTATCTGGAATTCTTCTGTAAGGAGATTTGTCTCTTTTCCCCCATTTATTTACAGATCTAGCCTCTATAAAGTAAAACGTGAATTTGGCAAGAGTAAGAAGAAAGAAGAGACAATTTACAGATGACTTTTCATTGGGGGGAAGGGACCTTAGACAATGTGCATCTTCTTTTTTTGAGATTCTTAACATGCCCAAAAAATATTTGGAAACTGGAATCCAGTGTTTTGTAATAGTAGATCATAGGAAAAGATGAAAAAAAGAAGATAGGATATTAAGATCACCCTCACAGTTTTTAAACATTCATATATACACCAGCTATGGCCTTTAAATATTTTTATAGAAGGATAAAAGAACTTCTATGTCAAAATACTTCAAAAATATTGTATTTTCAGGTCAATTTCTCTGTGAAAAATGTTAACGTTTGCTCATCTATCATCTTCCAGTGACGTCTGGTGTACACCCTAAAGTACACTGTTGAGTACTCCATCTTCCTTCCACAAACCTTCATCAAGACAGACGGCTTCACTATCCTTATCTATTCCAACCTCCTCATCCTACACAGGATTTATAGTGTTCAGGGTTCTCTCCCAAACTCTGAAATGTCATCTGACATTACCGCAAAATCAAAGGTTATACACATAAGATGGAGGATATCAAAACTTTCAGTTGCAGTGTGTGCATTTTAATACTTCTAGATCATTTTCAGAAGCAAATAAGATAAAGCTTTTTGTTTCTTTGGTACCTCCAATTTTAAAGGGGAAAAAGTTGGAGATTATTAGTAGTGGGAAACAATGCCTTAATTATGCAGTCCAAGTCTCTTATCTTACAGATTGGGAGCTGAGTTTCAGAAACAGAAAGACCAGTAGAGCTGAGATTAGTACGCAGCTCCCACATTTTACAACCTATAATTCTTATCAGAATAAAACATTAGAAGACAAGACTTTCATTATATCAAGCAATTTGAGCAACAATAAGGCAATATTTTATCAGTCACCATGAAAACTTTTCCGGTTGGTGAAAACCAAAACCTGTTGCCGTTGAGTCAATTTCAACTCATAGTGACCCTATAGGACAGAGTAGAACTGCCCCATAGAGTTTCCAAGGAGCGCGTGGTGGATTTGAACTTCCTTTTGGTTAGTAGCAGTAGCACTTAACTACTATGCCACCAGGGTTTCCTCCAACTGGTGAAGTGGGGGAAAATAACTCATAATTTACTTTGGTGATATTTGCAAATACTTTCACTTGTCTATTAGTACAAAAGAGCTAGATATTAAATGAATAGTGGCTAGCAGCCTGAAAGAGTAAATGTTCCCTCCTCAAAGTGTGAAATTGAGGTACCACCTTCCTAGAGAGGAATAGACTCAGTATAATAAATATTACACTCAGCTCTTCGCTTCAAATCAGGTTCAGCTGCTCTAGCTTTGTTTTTGTGCCGTCTTTTTAGTGTATAATAAAACAAATTTTCATTTGCATATTTTCTTTAAATTTCCTATAGCAGTGGTTATTATTTTATCCCTTTCCTGTCAAGTATTTTTACTTACTAAATAGCAATAGACAACAGAAAACTTAACATATCAACCCCAAAGACCTTCAACAAGAACTAAAGTTTATGTGTTAATTTCAAGAGAAGCAAATTGATCTCTAGGTCCTTATCAGCCAGGTGAAACAGGAAATGCATTATTCTTGATGACAAATGCGTAATGGTTTAGGCTCTCATCCTACACTACGCTTTAGGCATTCTTCTACTGAATTACATGAAATGAAAATTTTACTCCTATTTATTCAACAGTCACAAAAATCATTACTCAACCAAATGAAAATTTTGAACTTATAGTTTATGTTTAACCTTTAAGCTCCCTCTTGCCTTTTTCCTTGCAGTCAGGTTTTTATGATTTTTTTTTTAAAGCATATTACTTAGCTCCAAGAGGGTCTACAGATCTTTATGGGCATGGTACAGATTTCAGTGTCAGGAGTCCTAAGCAATATTCGGGACATGCATAAAATGAAATGGTCCATTCATAATGCAACTGAATGAGCCAAGGGGCCTGCCATACCATGTGTCATTTAACAGTTTAAAGCGAGAGAACTGTGTCTCCAGTAGAAAGAAGGCATTATACAAAAGAAAAAAGAATGAGGACAAAATGCCAATCCTTGCAAAATTACCATGGCCATAGCCAGCTCGATTTAAATCCCATATCCTCGTCCAGTTTTACACTTTTGACTGGAGTGGCGCTGGGAAGGAAAAGAAATTTAGAAGTAGTTGAGGGAATGAGCTCCAGTCAGAAAATACCAGAGAGGCAGTTTGGCATAATTCGTTCCAGTCTTGTCTTAGTTGATCTAATTAAAGTAACGGAAGAGTAAAAAAAGGTCAATGTGCATCATGGAGTAGAGATGGTGTTAACAGACAAATAATCATCAAAGATCTGGTCCATCCATATCGATATGCTTGCAGAATGCCTCTATTATTCCTTTAGTCCTCTTTTTGAGAGAAACCCCACCCTTCACTAAAATGTGAAGGTAACTAGTCTTCCTTGGGCAATAATTTATGTAACAAAGCATTTCCCAATCCTTTTGAACTTCAGGTACGTGGAAATGAAAGTATGACCATAACAGCGTCCACAGTTCACTCTGGACAGTGAGTCAGAGCTTCATCTTGGTACCACCAACAGACTGAAACAAAAAGCCAAATGAATCATCTGACTGCATTTTAAACATACTGTGCTATTTTAGGAAACCCTGGTGGCTGCTAACCAAACAGTCGGCAGTTCAAATCCACCAGGAGCTCCTTGGAAACCATATGGGGCAGTTCTACTCTGTCCTTGAGGGTCCTTGAGTTGGAATCATGCTCTCTTAAGTAGAAACTGTTTAGGTTAAACTGCTTTTACAATGTTCTCTTCAAAGAATGCATAAATCTATATCCTTCCTTTGCTTGAAACTGATTAATGTTAAAATATAGTCATTCATCTTCAAGACTGAGTATATTTAGAAACTGAAAGCTTTTTAAGTTAAGACTCAAAACTTAATGGAAGGTGTTTTCAATTTTCCTGGCTATAGCTTTATTATCATCAAAACTGTCTACTTGAGTGGATATTGTACAAAGAAAGTTAGCCACTTGCATAGTTTCTATCTTTAAGAGCTGGCAAAATAAGAATTGCACACGTAAACAAACAATTATCTGTGGTAATTCAACCAACACACTCTGTGTATATCAGGTATCATTTGAAAATGAGTCTTAATGATATATTATATCACACAGATTTTCCCAGACTTTTAATATTTTCTCTTATTTTAGTTATCAGCACATTTTCCTACTGAGCCAGGCATGGTAGAAAGCTGAGAAAAATTTTAGACTCTTCCTTCTCTCACCCTTTTCATTCAATTACTCATTGTCCTCTATTGACTCTACTACCTAGAAATTTTTTCAATCCATCTTCTCTTCTCAATTTACACTTCCATTGCCTTACCTTATGGCCTTATCACTTCTCTCCTGGAGTTCTTCAGTGTCTTTCCACTTTCTCTAGTTCCCTACATGCAATTCATCTACAATAGAACTAGAGCAAAATTTCTAAAATAAGTAACTGATTATTTGACTTCTCAGCTTAAAATCGTTAAATGATATTCCATTACCTAGACAGGCAAATCCAAATACCTTTTCATGGAATGTAATTCCTGCTGTTCGCCAGCTTCCATCTCCTGTCACCATCCCATATG
This sequence comes from Trichechus manatus latirostris, assembly GCF_000243295.1. Lineage (NCBI taxonomy): Eukaryota > Metazoa > Chordata > Mammalia > Sirenia > Trichechidae > Trichechus > Trichechus manatus. Next base: position 17,702,563 of record NW_004443973.1, read on the forward strand.
GCTGTGAGAAGAACACTAGGCATATTAAATTTCCTGCAGTTTTTAAAATGTGCTCAACATTTTTTCTCCCCCTCACCTTTAACTATGCTATCTCGGTTGCTTCAGTTATCTTTATTGCTAATTTCCTCCTTCTCCACTAAATGCCACCCCACACACATACACTTTCGTACTCATAAACAAACCTTTACTCTTGGTTCAACATTGTACTCAATGTTACCTCTCCCAGAAGCTTTCCATGATCTCCCCAGGAGGAACTTTCTGTGCTCCCTTAGTGAATTGTTCTCACCCCTGCTTCAGCACACACTGCATTGTGGTAATTAGATGGCCTCATGTCTATCTCCTGGCTTTATTCTATTTATCTTTGTATCTTCGGCCCACAAAAAAAAAAAAAAAACCACTGCCATCCAGTCTATTCTGACTCATAGCAACCCTATAGGACAGAGTAGAACTTCCCCATAGGGTTTCAAAGGAGTGGTTGGTGGATTCAAACTGTCAGTCTCGATTAGCAGCCAAATGCTTAACCATTGTGGCACCAGGGCCCCTAGTAGTTACTGAATTAATGTTTGATCAATGTTTAAATGAGTGAATGAATGGATGGATGATTCTTGCTTTTTGGTTAAATATCCTGATTAACAGGATTTTTGATAAGTAGTAGATCCAATGTAATACTTAAAATAGTACTCAGTTACAAACTGATTAGCATGGAATTTTAAATCATTGTTAGTTGAATAAACACCAGTAAATAAAGAACTCTATCACACTTGCACAGCAGCTGGTTCTAAATACTTGTTATACTTAAATGTCTGCTTGTTTCCAATTTTAGAGACTACATACCTCACTAACGACAAGACTCTGCTTTCCTGTAAAAACGTGCTTCTAAAGTAAAAATATACCCCTTTTGTTTTGTAGTGAAATGTAATTCCACTTCATAAGCCTACTTAATATTGTCCATCTGTGCATTTCTTTGTAGTAAGAATTCTTCCCCTTATTGGAGGAACTAAAGCTCTGCTTGTACAGCTTTCTAATTAAGGATGGAAGGCTTCAGAGGTAGACTTAGCCAAAGAGAGAGCAGGCAGAAGGTTGTGGGTGTCTGAGGGCTAGACCAGGCACCACGTGAGGAAAGGGAGGTGATGGAAATATTGGAGAATAACTGGAAAAAAAAATGACACCTTTTATCATGTCATCAAATCCTCTCAAGTGACCTGCATGCAGGTGGAGAAAGGCTGGTCTGATTATGCCTCCTTTGTCTCTCCACATTCTAAATATTCTCACACATTTTTTTTACTTTTAGATTTCAAGCACTAGAAAAATTTCCTGTTTGGAATTTACAAACCAATACAATAATTTTAAAATTCTCTTTGAAAGGTGCCAGACTACTGGCTTTAAATTTTTTCAAGCAAGAGCATGGAAAAGAAAACAATTGCCATCTATTATCAGCAAATTCCTAAAATATGTTTTAGTGAATAAAAATAATTTAATGAAAAGTGTTTTAACAATGAACACTGCGTTTAATTTAACTTTATGAAACGCTAACTACATTTCCTGTGGATGAGTAAGAACCTCATCACGGACTGACCGCAGTGAAGACTGATGCTAAAGTCCGACACCATCCTTCTAATGATGGGAGCAGAGATAGATTCCTCCCTTTAAAAAAGGACAGGTTATAGATAAATCAATTATCCAAGATCTTAAGGAGAAATAAAAGAAGATCCAAAAACAGAAGTCATGGTCCTGAGTTCATTAGTGATAGTCTTCTGTCAAATGTCAAAAAGACCTCTTCTGAAAAATGGGGTCCAAAGAAAGATGATTTAATAAACAAATTAATACTACAAGGCTAACTTTAATGAGTATCTCTTCTACTTTTAAGAATTTCATAATCAGCATGTCCAGTTAGCTTCATCAGTTACCTGTTCCTAATTCATTGTTGCTCACTGACCTTTGGGGATATTTATTGCAAATCCTACCCTTCAACTTGCATAAATCCATACACCTCCAGGTAGCATTTAACTTCATCTCTCTTTCTTAAAGATAAAATCAAAGCTACCTCTTTTCTCTGTTCAGTTAGACACCCAATCAAACTACTGGCATTATGATCATTTAAAATTGAAGTAGTGTAGTAATTTAGAAATAACCACTTCTCTGAACTCTGCAATCCAATCTGATTTGCAATCCAAATTGTTTATAATGGTGAAAGATAGTCTTCTTAGTGCTATGTGTATGATACCTTAGGAAAATGCCTATAATGATCTATATGTATATATATATATATGTATATATACACACGTACACACACACTGATACATATGTATACCCACACACTTACTTTTTGAAAGACGGTAACTACCAGCATTTTGTTAAATAAAAATAATACCTATTAAAACTAAAGTTTAAATTTTTGTCTAGCTTTTGTTACAGAACTTTACTTTAGGCATGAACATGTTTGGGACATTGTTTACTAGTTCTCACTCTGAGATAAGCATTACTGCAAAGTAAGGAAAATGGAGGACTACTCAACTAAGATTGTAGTGACTGAGCCATTCACCACCAACAGGTTTCATCCGCTAACCCTAGCTTCACTCTGCGCCTGGATTTAACCCCCACCGTCCCACCACTACCATGACGACACACACACCTGAACTGATGCATTTAGGTCTAAAGGAAAAAACAAACAATCTCAGTTTTGGAATCAGAAAGAGTAGCTTCAAAATTTTGATTTAACTTGTGTTAATTCTTAATTAAAATATCATTTACACTTCTCGGTAGGGTTGCTTGACAGCTCGAAGGTGATCATGCATATATTAGCATTTATAGAATGGATATTTTCATCTTTCATCTAGCTTTGGGAATTTTAAATCCTTTTATGGAGATGTCTCTGACTCACTGGAAAGCAAAATCTTGAGGGCTGTAACATCATTCATAGTATCATTCATTGTTTGAAGGGTGTGCAGTATACGAAATGCAATAGCAAGAAGAAATTTGAACCATCAAAATCAACTGGCACATTCCAAATAGTGTTGAGTATTATTTCTAAGTAATGGTAACAACAGAATATAAGTAATCTCAGAGAGAACAAGTTGCTTCGTGAAATAACAACAGACAGGGTGACATTAGCTTAGAGTATGTGCCATAGTCTGAAGTCGGGGTACCCCAGCCTGAAAGGCTAACAAACTTCTTTTATCTATCCATGTCCTGAATCCCTATCTAGGACTAGATTCACATTAAACAAATTCAAAAGATTTGAGTTTAAAACTAGAAAGCCAAATTTGTCATCTTAACTATTCTTGCTGAGATAAAAGACACTAGGATCCGCTCTTTAACATACATATACTGACTGCCCCTCCAGGCGACTATACAGGATATCAAGTTAGAACCTGAACATTAGTTTGTTAATTTAACATGACAACTTTCATGTATAACTGCCAAAGGCACTGGATAGGTGGAATTCTCCAGTCAATATGTTATCTCTCTAAGCAAGCTTCATGGAAAGCTAAATCATGATTAGAAGGTTTCCTGATGAGCATGGGATTAGAATAAGTGGAGTGTGTTGCCACATGCCATTAAGCATTTGAATCATATAAGAAAAGATTATGCTTTCGTCTCTGCCCTAGAGTCATACCTGCCACCTGGGCTGGACAGATGGTGTTCCTAAGTAATATGTCTTGGCCTATAGGTGATTTCCGCCAGTGTTTGCCTCCTCTTACGAGTTCATGACTTATCAACCTCCCTGCTGTCAGTTACATCCCTTTAGTAAAATACATTAAAATCTTTCATCAGATTATAGGCAAATCTTATAGGCCTGGGATCTGTTATCTCTATATTGTGACAATATTGTTCTGCTTTTATGTGTCGATTTACAAATTTAACTCTTACAGGACAATGCTCTTCCCTTTATTTAAATTCTTGGGGGAAAGACTGGAAACCCCATTTTCTGATAAGAGCAGCTCCAGAAGGCTTTTTAAGAAGGCTCCAGAAGGTGTTATGAGTGAGCATGATGAGTCATGAAAATGCCTTTCACATTAGACGGGAAGCCTCAGCAGTAAAGAGCAGTGGGGGAAAGTGAAGACAGAGAGGAGAGCTGCAGAATATTCTAACCATGAAAGCTGCCAGATTTTGCTTTGCAATTTCCTATAATACTGATCTACGGAAAACATAGCAAAAATTCCATTTCATTAGACCAAAATCCTAGGTAACTTGGATCTTAGTCTTTCTGCCGGAAGGTTACGCACTCAGTGATGTGGAATCTTCAAATATCTTTGACCTGTGTCAAATGTGTCACTTTTCAGGGTCAGTTTACAGACCAAAATCCCATCAAGGCAATTCAGTAGGGTAAATTTGAGAAAGAGAATGGATGGTACTCCTCCCTGTCTCTGTCCCCTTATCACAGAAAAGTAAAATGTGTGTAAGAGAGACTCATACACACAGGAAATACCCCATTTTTCAAATTCAATAAAAGAATTGGTGACTTGCTTGAATTCCTTTTTCATTTGTAACTGTAATGGCTCTTTTGATCACACTGCCCACCTCTGCAGTAGTTTGATACTTGTAAGATGCCAGGGGAACAGAAATCTCAAAGTCCTGTGGTGTACTTACTTTGAAGATAAGGGTTCTCAGATTGCCTAGAAAAAGGATCCCACCTCGCCACTATTAATAGTTTAAAAAAAAAAATCCATCAAAAATATACATCCATGATGCCATACGATGCCTCCTGTGGACATATAATAAGGCTATCACCATTTCTCAACCTGACCAACTTTCTGAGCCACCAATGCGATGACAACATGTCGGGTATCTGGTAGCTTTATTTCAGCATCTCAACACTCTCTCTGACCTTCTCTATCATTACTCTGAAAGGAAAGAAGGCTTGTACTCTTCAGAGAAAGGCGATATTTCTTTTCTGATAGCCACCAATCACCATAGTACTATTTATATTACTTTACACACCATTGTGTTTATGTAAGAAGCATCTCTTGTGATTTGAATTCTGCCAAAAATGTTTTGCACAGTGCATTATCTTCTTACTGAACTTGCTTGAAACCTTAACCCTATACTATCTTTCTTTGGTTATTGCTCAAACCTTCCTTATGCTGTCTCCTGGATTGGGAAGTAGACAAAAAGAACCAGAAGGAGCTACTAGCTCTAATATCTTCATCCTATTCATGTATAGAAGAATCTGAAATATAAAAATGAGAAGCATATCTAGAGAGGGTAAGGAAGAGCTCATGGGACTTAGATAAAGAATATGTGCATGTATTGTCATCAAACCAAGAGTATATGGTATCCAGGACAATTTTTCTCCTGCCGTAATCCATCCGGTAGACAAAGGTCTCTATAGTTGCTGCATAAGCTTAGAATTAAGTTCAATGCCGTCATCTAGTTGTAATTCCAACCCTTTCTCTCTCACTTTGAAAAGCAAATGCAAGACAGTGAGCATGACATTATTATAGGGATAACCTTGAATCCACTGTAATTTATAAGGCAGTGAATCATTCAAAAACTTGTACGGCTGACATCTCAAAACTTGTCTCTATGTGCCTCTATACCACAGTTTAGCATTATGAGATAAATCTAACACGAAAATTATAATTGACAAAGCATGCAATAGAGTTTACATGATATAAAAGGCCTGACTTGTAAGTTAGGAAGCCTTCAGGGTCTGCAATGAGATTTGCTTTTGCTTTGCTTACTTTGGTAGTCTGGTGCGAACTAGAGAACAATTATATAGGAACAGAGATGGAAAGGTGTGTGAGAGGACAGATTATCAATCTGTCTAGTCCCTGAGTGGTGCAAACAGTTAATGTGCTTGGCTGATAATGGAAAGGTTAGAAGTTCAAGCCTACCCAGAGGTGCCTTGGAAGAAAGCGTGGGGATCTACTTCCGAAAAATCAGACATTAAAAATCCTATGGAGTGCAGTTCTACTCTGACACATATGAGATCATCATGAGTCAGAATTGGCTAAGCAGCAACTGATTTTTTTATACCATAATCATGACTGTGCATTTGAGGAAGGAGCAGGAGTCAGAGGAAAAAGAATTCAGGAATCAAGCATTTTCTTTTCAACTGCTTGATGAGTTTACACAGGTTGTCATTTTTGCCCGCGCTGGGATAATGCTTCATGAATACTATCCCCTTGGGTTCTCTACAAACCAAGATGTGTTTCTTATGAGATTATTCCCTAGGGCCTCATTCTGAAGTAAACAGTTCATTGATTATAGGGTTTTTATGGAGCAAGTTCTCTTTCAGTGGATATATGACTAAAAATATGAAACTGTATAAAAATTGTTCCTACACTTTTACCCCCTAAACCACAGAATTTCTAACTTGTTCCTTTTGACAAGTAGACCCTGAAGCTTCCTTTCCCTTTCTTTTCAGAAAATAGCATACTATGAGTATGCAAATTATTTGGCTTCCAAATGCAAATGGCTACTGATCTATAACATTTTATAGTCTTTTCTCAAAACTGCATAATAAAGTAATACAGCGCATAAATCATATAGCAAATCTCCATGTGCCATAGGTAACTTCTTAGCCTTTTTAACTGCCCAGAAAATTGACTATCAAAGCACAGTATCTCTAAATTTGACTTTCAAATTTGGTTTTTAGACTCTCTTCTTTTGAAGATACCACCTTGAAAAATGACATGGATGCCTGGTTGGCATATATCCAAAATTCCTGAAACTATAAAGCAAGAAGTATGAATTCCTAATGTTTATTTTTATGAGGGATATATTCACTGCTTTTCTCTTCATTGTGCCATTCATCTTTAAGTGCTTTGCTAACATGATGTAAAAACCAATTAATAGTCCCAAGACTCCAGTAACCAAGTATGATTAACCACATATGCAAACATCTAAAATGGTTTTAAAAGGTTAAAACTTCCTTCCATTGTAGAAAAGGGAGAAAATAGTAAATTTATTTCAAGAACATTGAACTTCTGCCCCCACCTATAGCTCAGACTCAAAACAAGTTCATAAATAAGCTATTCATTCAAAATAAATACTGTTTGCCAACTTGCATGCCAGGGGCCTGAGCTAAGTGTTGTATCATGCAAATGGTCAAGAAGCAAACAAAACAAATGGCCAAGTGGTAATTTATTTTGGCCATCTAACATCTGCTCAGTTGTTCTAGACCATAATTCATTGGGGAAAACTTACACAGACAGCATCAGCAGCAAGAGTGTGAGTCCTTCATTGCTACCTCACATTCTGGTATAACACATAGAAATCTGACACAGCTGGATATCAGCCTTTAAGACAGGGTCTTCTTGGGTTGTGGGAATTTTTAAGCCATGTAACTAGGGAAGCACTGATGCTTCCTTGTTGGGATTAGGAACCAGATTTCAATAGCAATATGATACGGTTATATTTTGGCTCCAACTCTGTTCTGCCAGCTCAGTATTCATAGCTTGGGCAGGGAGTAATCTGTGTGACTTAGCCAGTCAGCAGCAATATTAACTGAACCAGCATTCGTGACTGGCAAAGCAGCAGCCCCACCCTGGCATAATCTCGCAGTTAACCTTAAGCACTGGGTCATGGCTTCTTTTCACTGAACTTTAAAGAAGGCCATTTATTATTTTTGGTGAAGCCAACATGTTGTGTCTGTCTTGGATTTTCTCGTTTCACCCTTCTGATCTTAAGTGGTGGCCTCAAAGTGTCACATCTCACTCTGTTAGGAATCTGTATCATCTAAAAACTCCTAAGAGCTGTGAGTCCAGTCACTGAAATCAATGTAGGACACCTGGAAGATGATTAGAAATTTTCAGATGACTAACTCCAGAGGGCAAGTCATGTTCTCTCCAAAAAACCTGGAAGGTTTATTGGTATGAACAGTCCAAAATATGTACAATATCTAGTCTGGAAAGTGCAACAAGTTTGCCATTCTCAACTGAAGTGTGTGATTGGAGAAAAGACATGCCTCCAAATGTCTTTGAAAGACTGGAGAAAGAAGAGTTGCAAGCCTTGCTCAGCCTCTGCCCTCATAATCCATTGTTCTTTGTTTGGCAGATACTGGATGAATATAACTCAATGACATGTGTCAGGAGTCTAGGGGGTCCCAGCAGCACAGCAGTGGTATTAGAAGACAATGGAATAGCTACTAGTTTTACACCAGACACATTCAGTAGCGGATCCAAAACCAAAAACACCTTGCTGTCAAGTTGTCCCTATAGGACAGAGTAGAGCTGCCCCACACAGTTTCCAAGGAGCGCCTGGTGGATTTGAACTGCCAAACTTTTGGTTTGCAGCTGTAGCTCTTAACCACTACACCACCAGGGTTTCCAAATAGCAAGTCCAAAATCATGACACAGTAGTTGAGAATGCCACCATCTGTCAAAAATGTATATACAGGGAGTCCCTAACTTATGATGAGGTTATGTTCTGATGACTCCATCGTAAGTTAGCTCTGATGTAAGTTGAATACCTCATTTTTAAAAGATTTGTAACTATTATTGTCTTTTATTATCAGTATCTTTATAAATCATAACACTGAACATCTGCAAGTGATCATCTGAAAATGATAACATCAGCAAATTATGCGTGGCAACACTGTATTTAGTACATATTACTAACAACGAAATGTACAAAAAAAAAGACAGTCGTAAGTGTGCTTGTCACAACTAGGATATGTCATAAGTCAGGGACTACCTGTATAGAATTCAGTACAACACTGGTGACAGCAGGAAGCACTCCTAGTACAGGACAATCAATATGCAGTCTCTTATTACCATCCATAATATTATGTGTTTTCCTCTGGGCAGGAAAGGTTTAACTCAGCAGTCCTTGGTTGCTCAAACTCTGAATGTTACAAAGAAAGGCTTGTCTTCAGAACTGGCCCTTGGCAGCCTCCTGGGAGATAACTTCTGAGCCCCTGGAAGATTACTTCTGCCTTATAAGAGTGCTTTTGTATGCCTGAGGCCTTGAGTCAAATTGTATTTATGGTAAGGCCTGTTTTTATATGTCTGACGCCTTGGGGCCATGCTATACCAGTTTTACCAAGTAAGCTTATTTTAAAAATGTATTTAATGATGAATGCCTGTTCTTGCTCTGGGTAGGAGGGAATTCTGGAGCCTGAGTAGCTGAAGTCAGTCATGTGAGTGGTATATGCGTATGTGACTGACTTCCAATAAAAAAAAGTGGACTCCAAGGCTCAGGTGAGCTTCCCTGGTTGGAAATACTTCGCATGTATTGTCATACATCATTGCCAGGAGAACTAATCATATTCTTATGTGACTTCACTGGTAGGGCCCATCTCGAAGCTTGCACCTGTTTTCTCCTAGACTTCACCCATGTGCCTTTTACATTTGCTGATTTTAATCTGTATCCTTTCACTATAATAAACCATAACCATAAGTATGATAGATTTTCTAAGTCTTGTGAGCCCTTCTAGCACATCATTGAGACAAAAGCTGTTTTTCTTACTCAGAGATCATTTGATCATAGTCACACTTTCACACACTCATAGCCCTGTGGCAGTTGAATGCACTGACCTGCAGCTGTGACACAGTGAGACTGGCCAGCATAAAACATTCATCACAGGATGTTTAGATTTGGAACTGCTATATCGCATGAGTAGGGTACAAGATACTGGGTATGACCTCAGGTGAGGGGGTCAACAAGAACCATTCAGCTGATAGCAGGGCCTTCCAGGTTGGTGCTTGCTCACTACTTGGTACAGGATACTACTGAAATTTCCTATTCACCTTAGGAAGTCTGGGTAGGGGGAAAAATGTGTGGGAAGGTTTATATAGGTCATGTGCCACCAAATTTTGTGGCACCCCAGACATTTCCTATCACCTTCTAATTCCTGGGTCTCTGGGGACAGGTCAGAGGAGATGAACCCTTGAAGACAACATTAAGCAAGTCCAACCAGCCTCCCAGAAAACGGCAAGGGCTGTGCTAATGCAATTTGACTTTGATTTAGATGTTCTAGAGTTCTATTGCCCCTCAATCTTCAGGCATTAAGGAGCATGGGATGCATATATTGTGGGACCACCTAGTGTTGTAATACCTAAATCATAAAGAGCTACTGATGGAATGATTCTGGGTATCCCAATAGGAAAAAGCCAACCCATTCAGTGGTTGAGTTGTGTGCAAGGGCGTCTTTATTTGGACAGTGTCTTGGTCATCTAGTGCTGCTATAACAGAAATACCACAAGTAGATGGCTTTAAAAAAGAGAAACTTATTTTGTCATAGTCTAGTAGGCTACAAGTCCAAATTCAGGGTGTCAGCTCCAGGGGAAGGCTTTCTCTTTCTGTTGGCCCTGGAGGAAGGTCTTTCTCATCAATCTTCCCCTGGACTAGGAACTTCTCCAGGCAGGAACCTCAGGTCCAAAGGATGTGCTCTGCTCTCACCACTGCTTTCTTGGTGGTACGAGGTCCCCATGTCTCTCTGCTTGCTTCTCTCTTTTATATCTCAAAAGAGATTGGTTTAAGACACTATGTAACCTTGTAGATTTCATCAATATAACCGCCACTAACCCATCTCATTAACATCATAGTGATAGGATTTACAATACATAGGAAAATCATATCAGATGACAAAATGGTAGACAATCATACAATACGGGGAAACATGACCTAATCAAGTTGACAGATATTTTTGAGGGACACAATTCAATCGATGACAGACGACAAAATTTCTGCCTAGCTTCTGAGTAACTGAGTAATTTTGAGGTTTGAATGGCTCACTTAAGTAGTGATCCACTCAGGGACTACCTCATCAGGCTGATTGCTTTGCTATCCTAAACTCTTCGGGAGGAGTTCTCTACTTCCCTTTCTTCCAAATGGACAGAGTGTTTTTTGAACACTCCTCTATTTTATGTACTGTTACACCCACCCTTTAGTCTTCTAACGGTGGGGTCACCCATTCTCTCATCCTGTAGGGTTTTTAAGCTGAATGATTAGAAAAATAATTGCCCCTCTATTGTTGTTGTTGAGGACCATGATACCACATCTAAGCCCCAGTCCTATCCCGCTAGTTTAGCTCCGTGAAGATTGGGAGTTGGGGGTCCAAATTTTGTGGTTGCATTTTTATGATATGACAGTTAGGAGCAGAATTAGCCACATGAGCCATCATGGTGGTAAAGTAACAGCCTTCCCTCTTGACATCATTCGGAAACTGAAGTCTGAGTCTTGTTCTTGACCTAGATTAATTGCCTTAAGCATCAGCCACAGCCAGTTTCATGGAGCTTTGCAGGGAGGTTAACTCCTTTCCTAGGAGGCCAGCCTGCAGAGATCAGTGTTGGACAAGTTAAACCTTTTCTCTAGCAGGCTACAACATTGTTATAGAGTATTAAGAGTTTTATAAGACATTATCTCTCTCCTAGAAAAATGGCAGCATCAATATAGTTTTAGCATCAGGGAAGGATACTCACTGCAGTGAGGCATTGCTTTCAATCTCTCAGTTTTAAGTTTGATAGTTACTTCATTTCATTTCAGTATAGGCACAGGGCACAGAGAACCTAGTCTGCTTTTGTCATTCTTGGATTTTCTTTACCATTTCATCCTTAATATGAAATACTTTTTAAATTAGCAGAAATGAATTAATATATTTTAGTTGACATTTAATGAAAACATTAATAGCATTATTATTGAAAATTTGCTAAATGGCTCACACAACCATGGGTTGGGTGAGAGACAAAAAATTCAAGGAGTGTATATTCAAATGCTACCCCTAACTCTAATACTTTGGTCCCTAGACTAATCAATCTCCCAACAGCTTACCAGCATTATCGACAAAATGAGAACAGTAGAAGAGCCTACTCATCAGAACGCTACAATGTGTATAGAGTGATAAGTATTTTTTTTTAATTTTTTTTTTTGTACTTCAGCTGAAGGCTTACAGAACAAATAGTTTCTCATAAAACAGTAGTACACATATTGTTTTATGACATTGGTTAACAACCCCACAACATGTCAACCCTCTAACTTCTTAACCATATTTTTTGGTGAAAATACA
>NW_004443973.1:17720135-17722001 GCF_000243295.1 Trichechus manatus latirostris
GAGTTGTATCCAAGTGTTTGTCTTCAATTCCACTGATCCTGTCTTCCACCATTCCCAATCTGCTTCTCAGCCCTTCTATGACACTGTCCATTTCTGAAATCTTGTTGTTTATCTTTTGGATTTCTAATTGTTGTCTTTGTATAATTTATAGTTGTGGATTTATTTTGGCATTTTGTTCCTTAATTATTTTCCTGAATTCTTCTAATTTTTTCTCTGTATTTTCCGTGAATTTTCTATTTTTTCCTCAAGTTTGTCAGCTTTTTGCGTCAGCTCTTGGAGAATTCTGAGGATTAGAGATTAGAATTCCCTATCAGGTATTTCTAGTGCATTTTCTTCCACTGGAAAGTCATCTGGTGTTTTATTTTGTACACCTACTCGAACCATCTTATCTTGTTTTTGTAAATGTTTTGATATTGTCTGCTGTCTTCGGGGCATTCAGTAGTTTTTTTTTTGTCATTTATTGACTGTAGATTCGTTTGTTTCATCCCTTTTTTTTTTAAATTTGACTATGTCTGAGCAGGCAGACTGTGTGTTCTTTGTTGTTTGCTCGTCTGTGGGCACATTACTTTTCGCCTCCTTCTCCAATTGGCAGGGTCAGTCACTCAGATATGGTACGGCAGGGTAGGTCTAGCTGAAGAGGAGTTACTAGGATGGGTTGTTTTTGGCACTTACTACAGCCACCAGGGTGGGTCGGTAATCAGTGCAGGGCAGGTTCCAGTAGGCTGTGCCTGTGCTGCTTGGTGGTGTGATGTTAAGCGCATGGTGCAGGTAGGCAGGATGTAGTGTGGAGACTGTTATTTGTGGAGCTAAGATGTATATGGGAGAGAGGAGAGAGGAACAGGAGCCAAAAACATAGAAACAAACAAAAAGGAATGCTAGGGGAGCTTGCTGTTGGAGTGGAGAGTTGAGAGACTATGAAATGGAGAAAAACAGAAAGGGGAAGAGGAAGAAAAGAAAAGAATGAATAAATAAAAATCAGAAAGGTTAAAGAACCACAAAGTTCCCAGGGATCCCACCGGTGCAGCTATGAGGTCTGGGGAACTCACTCTCAGGTATTACAGTACAGCCTGGCTAGAAGGTGTAGAGGTATACAACGCCAGGTATTCAGGGAACAGAAAGAGAAGGAAGATATAGAGAGTCGAGAAACTGAGAAATGAAAAAAGACAAAAAGGGAAAAAGAGGAAAAAGAAAGTAAAACAAATAAAAAAAAAAGAACAAGAAAAGCCCCCAAAGAAACCAAAAAAAAAAAGAAAAAAAAAAAAACCCAATGACAAAGATATGCCCCCAGCGATCCCTCTGCACATCTGTGCAAGCTGGGGGGGTAGTTCCAAGCCATGCAGCGCCGCTTGGCCAGAACAGGCTCCCAACTCAAGAAAAGGAAAAGAAAACAAACAATTCAAAACAAACAAATGAACAAAACCCCGGGATCCCACAATGCGGCAGCCCAGACCAGGAAGCAGCTCCACACTCGAACGGAGCTCCACAACCCCTCAGGAAGAAGTAAAGCTGGCGCATGGAGCCAGGTATTCGAGCAAAGGGAGGGGGAGGTGGTGAGAGGTAAGGAAGAAATCAAAAGAATCTGAAGAAAAAGCAACACCAGCAGCCAACAAATGGCACTCAGAGATCCAGCTAGTGTGGGCTGGTGGAATCCAAGCAGCCGGCGTTTCTCAGACAAGAGACTGTGTCTGCGGGAAGCAGAGGAGGCCGAGTGCGGGTGAAGAAGCGTAGGGAGTGGGAAAGCGTTTATCACAAATTACTGGAGCTCTGCAGCCCCTCAGGAAGAAGCAAAGATGGCACACGGAGCCAGGTAGTTGAGCGAAAGGAGGGGGAGGTGGTGAGAGGTAAGGAAGAAATCAAAAGAAGCAG
>NW_004443973.1:17722442-17762543 GCF_000243295.1 Trichechus manatus latirostris
GATCTTTGCTGTGGAGGGATGGCGTGGTGCTTCTGCCTAGAGCACCACTTTGTCGGAAGTCAGTATTTTTTTTTTTAACCTACTTGGGGTATGTAAATTGTGACAGGCAGCAAGGTAGAGCATTTTCCTATATGCATTCTTGCCTGAGAAATTTTCTCTCCTCTCCCAGACATCAAGCAGAAACATTTAATGTCTAAATTTCACTTCCTTTCTGACATGAGTCCCTTCAATCTTAGCATTTAAATTATGTTGTATTTTTGTGTTTCTGTAAACTTTCTCTCCACGATAAATCTATAAGCTCCTGAAGTGAAGGTGGTGTTAAAACAAAAATCATATTAAGCCAATAATGGCAACTGATTGAAGTATATTTAATATATAATTTGCAAATTGGGGTAACATTTTGACCTAGAGAAAATTTTCAGAAGATAAGAAGAACTTCCAAAATTCTTATACCACATCTTATCTGGCATTTCCATGAAAAAGCACTGGAACAGAACTGATAAACAATTTGTGTTCAGGAAGAATTTCATACAGCATTGTCTTGAAGAACAATTAAAATAATTACTTGCCCTAAAACATAGCTCCCAACCTGACCTTTGGAGTCTCTGTTTTCCAAAATTGACTGAATCCTTCAAAGGAGCACAATAATCAAGGCAAAACGGTCTTATCAGTTTATCTAGACCATTGTTTGACTCAAAATTGATTTTTTAGAAACCAGTTTCCTCAAATCTCAAGGTTCAGAAGGACACCTAAGGGCAAATGGCCTGGGTGGTCATGCTAAGTCCATGGACTCTAGACATCTGGTTAATTGAAGAATTAAAATGGTTTCTTAGTGGCATATTTAACGCTTCTCTGCATCCCTGCAATACTGAATGCATTACTAAGCCCACAGTAAAAACTCACTGTACATTTGTTGAGTAACATTACAAATAGAAAGCTAGGAAGACAATAGAACATGCTTCCTCACACTTAATTCTCACACAGTTATGTTATCAGGTACAAAATCCCTAAGTATTCAGACTCTCACTGCTTGAGCCAAAACATTACTCCTTCATTTTCAATGGGTGGCTAATGTCAGCAGGATCATAATCACAACCCTCAGAGCCAAACATCAGGAGGTTAATAGAAGCTGTTGTTGGAGAGAAAAACATCCTGTTGTTCTTTGTCTCCAAAATTCACCATCAGGCATAAGGACCTCCCACTAGATTAAGAGCTTAAAAGAAGGCCTACATTTACAAAACAGTTATCTCATAACAGTACTTTTTGTTGCCCCCAACAGTGTGATGAATGGACTGATGGAAGAGAGCACCCTTAAGTATGTTTTTACTTGTTTCTCAGAACTAAAAACACAATATCTCTGTTGATACCAGTAGCAGGAGAAAATAAATCGACTCCCCATGGCCATTAGCTTTTTTCAACTCTTATTTCAACTGTTAAATTTCCTTTGGGTAATGAATATGTTTCTAGGTTAGAAGTATAGAAATAGCTAGTGCAACACTTATTGCATGGAATGTATTCAATGGGTTTTCTTCCATTAAAAATTAGCAATTTTGTTGATTATAGCTCAGTAATTGATTCTCCTTAGGGAACAAATACACACAGGTTCACCTGAAGTACTCTATATTGTTTTGAGATTCTCCCAATTTAACTTTGCCAGAGAAGTAGAATGACAGGCATTAAATTGGTTAGTATCTGTGAGAGGGAAGACAATAAAGGCAGAGGGCATCTCAAATAAGAGCAGAACAAAAAAAAATCCATTGCTATCGAGTCAATTCCAACTCATAGTGACCCTAAAGGACAGAGTAGAACTGCCCCATAGGATTTCCAAGAAGCGGCAGGTGGATTCAAACTACCGACCTTTTGGTTAGCTGCCAAGCTCTTAACCACTGTGCTACCAGGGCAAAGATGTTCTAAAAAGAAGAAAAAGTCAAGGCTACCCGTTGCGCATATTGTTCTCTTCACAACTCTTAAAACTTCTATCTTTCTTATCCGTATTAGTTTATTTATTCAATTTAAATCTTAAATATTTGGTCAAGAAGTTATATGTTCATTGAAAGAATGGCCTGAATGGTCTATAAAGGCAACGAGCACGAAATACGGTAGCTGCTCAGTATTTGTTAAATAGAGTTATCTAGTCTCTTTTGACTCTCAGATGTTCTCCACTTAATCTTAAACCTTCTGTCCAAAGGAATTGTGATCTGCTACATACATCCCACTCAAGTCAAATGAGATTGCCTGCCATTTTCCATCCCCGCGCTTCGTATGAAAGAAAATAGATTTTAGTGTTAATGTATATTGCTTTGCTGCCCTCTGCTGGCTGCATGGAAACCAACTACTGTTTAAAGAAGGTAAGTTAAGTGATTTAACTCACTGGTTCGGTCTTAGATTACAGCATTAAAGAAGAAACAAGTTCAAACAGCGTCCAATATTAGAACTAAACTATTGAAACCAAAATTCAAAATCAAGGAAAGGAAAAACAAGACAAATTTTATTCTTCCCTTAGCATAAGTGGAATTTTCTAATCTGCATATAACTAAATTTTATCGTACTGAAATACTGCAGAAGTTTGTGACAGCAATAGGAGATGCATGTCTTTTGTATACCGATGAATATTGAGTTGGCAATGAACATGTTTCTTAAACATTAGAACAAATCTAAAAACATTACCGCCTGCTTCCTCTTCCCCTAAATTTTATCCCCTTTCCTCACACAGTGTTAAATTCTGAAGTCACAAGTTATAAGACATACAGGATATTATATACTTCCAACATTTCCAACATGTATTGACAGGTTGGATTTATTTTTAAGCATAGCCTTGCACTAAAAGTGCTCTGATGAAGTTGTTTACTATCCTTATACAACTCTATAGGATTTGGGCATACAGCCAACAATTTTTTTTTTTTTAATATTCTACATAGATAGAAGTTAAAATACTTCCTACACTGTGGTTTTGTTATTGTCCAGAACATCCTTTCTAAGGTTTAAGAATCACAATTATGAAATATTATTAGATGAATTTCCTCATTCCTGGTACTATTTAAATGATTAGGTTAGAGCATATATTGTCACAATTCATTTTCACATGAAGAATACAAAATTCAATGATCGAATGTGACAGCCGTCTCTAAAAGGATTGATTTTAGTCACCTTAATATACTGAATTCTTTGACATAAAAAAGCAGCGAAGTTATAGGACTCCTAACAAATTGAGTTATCAAACTAGGAAATTTTATTTTTATCATGTGCAGCCTACAAAAGTGATTTCTTTGTAAAGTTCAGTAGATTGGAACAGATACTAAACGCACAGGGGCAGCTCTTGGTGTGTTCCTTCTATCACCTTAGAAGTACGATTGGAGACTTGGGGGCACAAACGATTACGCACACTGGGCTGTTAACTGAAAGGCTGGCGGTTTTAACCCACCCAGTGGCTCGTTGGGAGAAAGACCTGGTGATCTTCTTCCATAAAGTTTACAGCCAAGAAGACTTTATTTTCTTGGCAGTTCTACTCTGTCACATAGGGTTGCTATGAGTTGGAATCAAGTAATCTGATGTACCCAACAACAAGTAGGAATGAGGCTCATGATCACTTTCCGTTAGAAGAAGGCTAATAGGCAAAGAAAAAGTCATTATCAGCATCATCATCATCAACGTAATTACTCTTCACTGAGCATATTTTAAGTATTAAATAGAGGACTGGATGCTTTACTTTCGGGATCTCATTTAACTCTCATGCCAACGCTTTGTTGTTGTTGTTACATGTCGTCGTGTCTATTTCAACACATAGCAGCCCTATATGACAGAGTACAACTGCCCCATAGGGTTTCTGAAGCTGAAGTCTTTACAGAAGCAGATCACCAGGTCTTTTCTCCTGCAGAGTAGCTGATGGGTGCAAACCACCGACCTTTCGGTTAGCAGCCAAGTGCATAACCATTGCACCACCAGGGCTCCTTATGACGATGCTAGCGGACAGTTATTATCACTTCCGTTTTACAGATGAGAAATGTCTAACTCAGAGAAGTTAGGCTCCTCACCCTAGACCACACCGTAAGAGTCAGAACAGTGCAGGGTTTCCAACTCAAATTTGACTCTAAAGTTTGCATTTTTCTCAATGAAGTAATAGGTCTATATATTTAAGATGTTTGATTTTAACCAATATCAAATATTGAAAGCAAGTTGGGTCATTAATATTTTTAAAAAATGTCTTTTTATTTTTTCTGGGGTGTGTGTGTATGCGTGTGTAAATCACGAAGTTTAAACACATATAAGGTCAGGTTTTGTAATTAATTTTAATTGTATTTTCATTGTGCACCTTATCAAATAGCTCTAATAAAGGTGAAGGTGAAGACCTATTGTTGCTGTGGGAACAAAAAGCATCTAAGTGACAACCCAGAGCCATTCTGCAGCTCAGCTGAGCCACACAATTTGAAGTATCTTTGTTCCTTAAAGTCCACATTTTTGGGGTCAATAGTTCTATGTAAAACAAAATCTGTCTTGAAAAGAAAACCCAGAAACATGGATCCTCTTGCTAAAAAGGAAACTAGGCTGTGCTTCCAAATCTATTCTAAAAGAAAGATTCAAACCAAACTTAACCTTATCATATACATTTATTCAAAGTAAGTTTGTGCATTTTTCTTCTGGACAAGCAAGCACATGAAGTATAATGAGAAGCATCAACTGGAGCCCAAATCTGTAAAATCCCATATTGTCTGAGATTACTTAAAAAAAGGGATAACACTTTCTTGCTGAAATTTGTCAAGGAAAAAAAATCAGTTTATAGAAAGTTTACCTGATAGGACCTGAAATTTCACTCAGAACCTCTTAAGTCTGAAAATACGATTAAAGGCAAAGGGGGTTTCCACGGCAGCTTGTCTTGGACGGCATCTTCTAAGTGCATGTAACATGTTCCCTTTGCTCTGGTAAGCTCTATTAGGAATTGATCTGCATTGTAGCTAATCAAGGTGCTTCGCTTCACCCACTTTTTGTCAGCATACAAAAGCTTATGTCAGGAAAGCTTTCAGAGGTAATCAATTCCAAGGAAAAAATGGATCAGAAAGAGAATGTCATGAATAAATATTTTATTGAAATATTTACATTCACTGTTTTTAACATTGCCATACCCACAAAGGCAACATTTCCCCATCCTGTTTTATAGTAATTGATTTTTAATTACAAAATGACTTTGATTAAATCAATCCAGCATACAAAATTGTGTTTTACTATCAGTTCTGTCGATGTTTAACCTGCTTCATACCAGTTTCTCATGGCCTGTAATTAGCCAAAGTGTTTCTGTGTCTCCATTAACTTCAGCTAATCAAGGTTATCCTCTGCTTCTTATTCACTTTTGAAAAACTCATTTCTGAGCCATGAATCATGTTGAAGAAAAGCGATGGCTGAAATATAGTCTCCTCGAAAGTACACAGTGATGACAGTAACCCTTACCTGCAATACAGAAGTGTAGTTTCATAAAATACCATATGTGAATGGAAATAATCTCTAGACTTATGCCAATAATGAGTGCTAACTTTTATGTCGTGCTCACTATACTTCCAGGCAGGCTTTTGACTAAGCACAACACATGCACTTGGTAAATCCTCACAAGATCCCTATGAAATAAGAACTATGACGAGCAAAGTTAAGTAAACATGTCCTGTATCACCTAGGTAATGACACTGCCAGGAACTGAGTTTGGTTTGGATGACTTCTTTAATCACTTTATTCCTCTAATAAAAATAATTATTATAAGATTTTCTCTTGTAGCCTTTTGTCTGTCTTGTTCACTGTGTATTCTCAGAGGATGGAGTAGTGTCTTATCTGTAATAAGTGAGATACATATATATATTTCATGTATACATAAGTAATATAGAATTTCTATAGTTCATCTTTATTACTTTTTGTATTTTCAAATTTTCTATAAAATCTAATTACTTAAATTGAAAAAAATTTAATTTGCCTGTCTGACTGGAAAAGCGAGCTGCAGTGATAGACTGCTCAGTGCAAATTCATTTGTGAAGGACCATAATTTACTCAGGCCAGTCACGTGACAAACAACAGAAACGCAATTCAAGCTAGTTTAAGAGAAAAGGGAAATATATTGGTGTGTGTAACCAAACTACAAGAAAGACAGAGGTAGAACACCAGGACAATTGGAGTTTAAACTCTGTAAGAGTTTCCTCCCAACATCTGTCATCTGATTTCTTTCTAGTTTCTCTTCCCTGAGACTACCTCCTCCATAAGGTAGGATTGGCTATCAGAACCTCTGCACCCAAATGCTTACAATTTTATAATTAGAGAGAATGACACTCTTTACCTCCATTTCTAATTTTAAAAATTCTATGAGAAACCACTGTTTGATTCACCACGGATGCCATGCCCATCCACGGGAACAGAATGGTATGATCAGTCTAGTTTGGGTCATTGTCCACTGCTATTGCTAAGGAGGTACTCTGTTCAATAGCACTGGGTTTAAAGTAATACATTAGCTTAATTAGCTTTCAACTAAAAAAAAAATTATTGTATAAATTATTTCCTATGACCTTTATCATCCTATCATTTTTACTTAGATAGATTTGATTTTATGTATCATTTCTATCCTCACAACCCTGTATTACTTCTTAAAGTGTAAAAGGCAGGAGCATCCAATTGGCTGAAACAAGGTCACATGTTCTCATCTTGGTTTTAAAGGGAAGTAGGAGAGGAAGGATATCCCACCTGCAAATTAAGACTGGAAATGTGGCATGTTGGCTCAATAAGTCTGCACATAATGGGATATTCCTCCTCAACAGGCATGAAGATCACATGATGACGGGCAAATTAATGAACAACGAACATCACTTCATGTGATTAAGACAATTTTATTTAATTAGTCACTAACCTTAGTTCTTCAATGTGTTGAATTGATTTACTTTGTTCTTAAGTTAAACATATGTACAGCTAACAACTACTAATTGTCAATGAGTTAGTTCTGACTCATGGTGACCCCTTTTGTACGTGAGTAGACCTGTGCTCCATAGGGTTTTAAATGGTTGATTTTTTGGAAGTAGATGATCAAGCCTTTCTTCAGAGGCACGTCTAGGTGGACTCAAACCAAAGGCTAGCATTACAAACAACTCATTCCTATGTGATTATGGCATAATTTAATCTGATTAGATGAATTCCCTTTTCAAGCAATGATGTACCTTAAGTAAAGGGTAAACTGCAGTGACTTCTTCCAAAGTAAAGTAACATTGAACTTTTAAAAAATTTCTTACATTGGAAATAATATTTTAAGAAAATAGCAACTATGTTTAATTCAATATTTTAACATATTATTTGACAAAAATGGCCCATTTTTCAATATTTCTTTTTAAACTAGTTATTTATGCACAATTATAACAATACTTTTACCCAAATCGAACTTGTAAGTCTGCTAGTAATAATAATTATGTATTGCCTGTACTTCCAGCCAGCCATAAGACTGTTAGGAATAAGGCACATACACCCACTGGCATCAACCATTCCATGGGTGCTAGGTTCATCTGTGATCAAGCTGGACACACAAGACACTTGCACAGTGTTGGCAAAGTGAAAGCCATTATTATTATTTATAGAAAGCAAACAGTAAACAGTAACAACAGATTCGCAGAGGGGAACCCCTTATCCTTCCCCAAATTACCAAGGTCCATTCTTATGTTACCAGGCAGACCCACTGTGGTTCAGGTGAGATGCTGTCTTTATGTCACACTGCCTCTGGCTACCGTCACACTGCGTGTGTGTGTGGACGGGGGGTTTGAGGGTGGTGGTGAGGGAAGATGGGGGCTGCATGACTCCCCAGACATCTGTTCTGCTGCCAGATCCTTCTGGGCCTCACTCCCAGCTCCTGCCACACTAACCAGCCCAGCCATGCTACAGGGGCCTGCGCTGGCTGAGAGCTAGGATGGCTACTACACACTGCTTAAGTTGGGGGGGCGGGTGTGTAATCCCTGCACGGGGTACACTCAGGCCTCTGCCCTGTATGAGCAAGTGTGACAGCTCTCTTATCGCAGCTGTCAAGTGCCCAGTGGCACCCTGGCAAGCTTCCTGCCCAAAGGCACTGAGCTTTCTCCCTGTGGACCAGCAATTCCACCACAGCCACTTCTCTCCATGGGCTGACCAGCCCACCATCTCTCTGTCTTCAGTCTAGACTCGTCTTGACAGTAGTGAAGTCCTACTGAATGTCTATGGGATTGGCCTTTATATAAGCCCTGACAGGATGGCAAAACTGACCAATCCCCTAGCTAGACCACAAGGAGCTCAATCCTGTTGGGTGGACTTTCAAGCCACTATTTGCATAATAATCAACCAATCCCTTGCAAGATTGTTGCCCAGCCAATCATATTGTGGGAGTTACAAGATCATGGCTAGAAAGGCCTTATAAAAGCTATTCATTGTACCACAAGTTGATATAATAGAATGTTAAAATTGGCGTTTTTTGATCAAGATATCAAGATATAATAGCTTCTTTATAACAAAATATGGGGGCAGACAAAAATGCAAAAATTACAAAAAGTAATGTGAAAGACCAGTGTTTATTACTCTTGAAATCTGTAAAGAGATGGAAGCTACAAAAAGTAGTCTCAACTGGAAGTAGAGGGAAGATTTTTAAGAGACAATTTTTGGGGAGGATCTCTTTGTAGAAAGCTATGCTATGAGTCCCACTCCCTCACGCCCAAGGAGGAAGAGTAGAGGTACCAGTAAGCTCGCTATAAGTGTACTTGTTTGGAGCTTCAATGGGATTGTATGTAGAGGCCGCTGGCGTTTCCAGACACCAAAGACTGCATTTTGAAGGAGAAGCTTTGCATCAGGCTCAGTCTGCTTTCCAAACATTTATCAGAGTCAAAGATAGATGAGCGTTTCCCATGGAAGAGAGGTGGGCAACATGGGAAAGTAAACTTACTCCTGCTCAAGAAGACAGGGATAGGACTCCAATAAATAGAGTTCCTGGAGAGCAGGCAGCCTGGAAACCAGAGACTGAGGGGCTGAGAGCTGTCTGTGAAGAGACCTAGCAGAGAATTTCTGAGGAGCGCATAAGTGACCTGTAAGAAAAAGAATTGGCTTTAACCTTCTGCCAGGCACAGAAAGCCAAAGCCTCTGGAGCAGAAGGATCTCTTGCTGAAAGGCAGCTGGTCATAAATGGTTGTTTTCAATTCACCTAAACACAAGCCATTGGGAACTTGGTTGGCAGAGAACTGAATTGTTTAAAGGGTCTGGTTTCAACAGAATGCATACAAATGCTAAATTCTTGCTGTTCCTGAAATGGTCACTAGAATTTAGATTGTACGGTGCCAATTCTAATTTGTATTTTGTTGTTGTCATTAGTTGCAGAAGAGTCTGTTCCGACTCATGGCAACCCCACTTTGCAGAGCAGGATTGCGGCTCCATAGGCTTTTCAAGGATGTGACCTTTCAGAAGTAGATAGGCAGGCCTTACTTTCGAAGCACCTCTGGGTGAGTTTGAACCACCAATCTTTCAGTTAGTAGTCAAGCACTTAACTGGCAGTTTGTGACACCTAGGAACTCCAGGAACTTATTTCAGCTTATTAGTCAAATTACCGGCCAGAGAATATGATAGAATACGGTGGTTGCATTTTCCTAATCTATCTACAGACTTCTTAGGTTTATATTGCGAACTTCCAGTATCTAGGATTTCATTTCTATAATTTGGCTTCTTTTTTTGTATCAGACTGAAATGTTTGTTAAAAGTAAGAAGACTTGAACTCTCATACCCATGAATCTCTCCTTTCTTGATCCACCTGACTCGGTTTGAGCCTCTCATGACACAGAAAAGTAGGACAGCTAACCTTCTTTGTCTAAAGCCCATCTAAGCATCTCTCAGTACTTTGTCCTTTCTGGAAAGATAATTGAGATGTTTCAGCAGGTCTCCATGACAGAATTAAGCCCCAATAACGTAAGGCATCCGTAATATGTAATGAATTACCATCTTTCCTTTGCATCTAGAATGGCGCTAGTCATGTACCATCCTTGGGTACATGTGTTCTGTGTTCTGTGGTTTAGATAAGGAACCTAGACAAAAGCACAAACCTCTATCATGTTATCTCAATATTTCCTTGATCTCTTGGGTAAGTCTTCTTTCTGTCATTATCTCGCTCTCTGACTCCAGTAGCATTGTGTGCTATGTAGTACTGCTTATGTTAGACTGAGTTAAGTTTTTATTTTCCCTAATAGATCATGTGATCCTCAAGGGCAGGAAGTGCTTTATAATTCCTCAATACCTACCACAGCAGCCATCAATGTTGGCTGAAAAACATGACAGTTCATTTTGAATTTTTCCAACCCATGTTTTAGAATATATATATAAAAAAAAAAAGACAAGACTAAGCATGATGCTTGCCTACTCTCTGATTTGTAAGTTTTGCCTTCATGTACAAACATCATCTCTCACAAAGAATCCAATACTACCAACTGGAAAAGGAGCATCCAGCCAAGCTCTGATGAGAAGGAACTGTGTAATTCCACAGAATAAAGAAGTTCCAATGTAAAACATGGCTTAACATTTGCAGCTCTTATTTTACAACACATAAACATTTATAAATATAACAATTATTTCTGTATGATAACTTTAGTATCTTAACTTTGGCTGCTATCTTGCCAGTGAGAGGAAGGGTGAAAGCTACATCAAGACTCAGCTGCCATGAATTAAACACATTGGATGAAACAGAGTGTGCAACAGAGAAAACCTCTGATGTTCTGGTTTATATTCCTAAGATGTCTGAAGCCATCAGTGAGTATGAATTCTAATGAGAAGCTGAGTAGGTGAATAAGACTTTTGGCAGACTCACAAGGCTAGGAAGACAAAATTTGTAACTGACAGTCACCAAAGAGGAGGGGGCCCTGATAAAAGCCAAAAGTTTTCATTTGGATCCCCAGTGATTAAGGGTGAACTTGCAATAGACCTGCCCTTATGAAGACTGTAATCCACTTGCAAGTCAGCAGAATTTCTAATTGAATTAGTTGAAAATCTTCTATAATTTCTTGCCAAGATCAAAAGTAAATTCTATTTATAGGAAGATAACATCTTGGAATCTAGGTAATGGTGTCATGGTCATGACTTAAGCTTTAGGACATTTCTGCCTGATATAACATTCCCAGAACTAATTTAGAGAAAGACTTCAGAAGTTGACTCATTATTTCTTCTTAAGCTATTCATGCAGTATTACAAAAAAAAAAAAAGGCATGATTAAATGCCAGTCGTTCTCATAGAATGCACTAATAATGCCAACTGTTTTTTGGACAGGCAATCGCTGAATGGCGAGTATGGGCCATCGAGTAGATGGGGACATCCACTCTTCCATTTTGAAGTCTTATTATCATCATAGCTTTCATAATCAGTTGCATACAATTCCAGAGAAGTACAGCCATTCTTTAAAACTCTTGAACAGTTGGATGTTCCGTTGTCAAGGCTTCTTTTTGATATGAAAGCTTTTGTTCCTAGGTTGAGGATGAGTTAACCTAGATAGAGTAATGTCAGGAAGCTGCCACCACTCCAAGGCTGGAGGAACAAAGGGAAAGGGGTAAAGTGATAGGAACTCAGCACCTCAGAAGAAGACCTCATACAGCTGGTGCCCACCTCTGAGTAGCCAGCATGTCTAAGCTGCTGCTGGTACCTGTAAGGGAACATGGCAGGCTAGTTGGAAGAAGTTGGATGTTGGACTAACTGTGGCTGTCAAGCAATGTTGAAACAGGAAAGAAGCATCTTCTCCCCCTGCCCTTTCCAATATCCCTCCAATTCTTCCATTGGCTAAGCCTAATGGGAAATTGGGTGACAAGGGAGTATAGGAAATATACTTTTCAGAATCCCATGCTCAGCATTACAGAGAAGACTATAGATGACTGGATTTGGAGCTGAGAAATGGCAGATAAATAACTAGCACACAAATCCTAGATAAGGAGAGCTGGCCTTTATCACCATGTGTTTATCAATTTCAAAGAAGAAAACTCATAGAAACCAAGTTCACCTGCTTGGACTGTATGCACCTCTAGTCCCTGGTGCACTCCTCTCTGATTGCTGGATTGGTAAACCAGCACATAAACTTACTTTAATTAACCTTACAGATTATGATCCAAGAGAAATAGTGAAACAGCATGCAGGTGAAGAGGGAGGACACCGAAGGAGAATGCACCCATTCTAAATTGGTATCAGTGTCATACCTGTATTGATCTTTTATCATTGAAAATATATAAAAGGAAAAGAAAAAAAAAGGTAAATAAGATGTAATCAAAGACATAACCATACAATTCATAATTGTATGAATATTAGCATATAAGAAATGGAAGAACAACAAATTTGGTGGAAATATTTTCTACAGGGAAAAACATTTCCTGCAGTATTTCCTTTGTCTTCTTAAAAATTTTAAATGATCATAATGGGGAAAAAAAATATCAGGAGTCTAGAGGAGGTAATAGATTAATTGAAAATGTAACTGAGGGACAGGCCAAAAATGACAAAAAATAAGGCGAATTCTAAAAGGAGTTAACTATGACATCACAATACTTAATCAGCACCAGTATTATAAGTAGACTTGACATTGTAAAAAATAATCAGTGATGTGGGGTAAAACTTCCTAGCCTTCTCACTTGATAGAGAATACTGATAAAGAGGAAAAAGTGATGAAAGATGAAAATATATATTTTAGTAATAACTAAGACATCCAACATAAAAATCACTGAGCTCCAGAAGAAGAAAACAGAAAAACAATTGAAAAAAGTCATAATTAAATGTATGATATGGAAAGAAAATGTTCTACACCCTACTTTGTGAGTAGTGTCTGGGGTCTTAAAAGCTCATGAATGGTCATCTAAAATACTCCACTGGTCACACCCTATCTGGAGCAAGGGAGAATGAATAAAACCAAAGACACAAGGGAAAGATTAGTCCAAAGGATTAACGGACCACAACTACCACCACCTCCACCAGTCTGAGCCCAGCACAACTGGATGGTGCCCGGCTACCACCACGGACAGCTCTGACAGGGATCATAATTACAGGGTCCCAGACAGAGCTGGAGAAAAATGTAAAACAAAATTTTAACTCACACACAAAAAAAAAACAGATTTACTGGTCTGACAGAGACTGGAGAAACCCTGAGAGTATGGCCCCCGGACACTCTTTTAACTCACTACGGAAGTCACTCCTGAGGTCTACCCTTCAGCCAAAGATTAAACAGGCCCATAAAATAAAATGAGACCAAATGAGCACATCAGTGTAGGGCCAAGGAGAAGAAAGCAGGAGGGTACAGGAAAGCTGGTAACAGGGAATCCAAGGTTGAGAAGGGGAGAGTATTGATATGTCATGGCGTTGGTAACCAATGTTACAAAACAATACGTGTATTAATTATTTAATGAGAAACTAATTTACTCTGTAAACTTTCATCTAAAGTACAATTTAAAAAAATGGAGGATATGAGAAACTTTTTCAAGCTGAGAAAGGCTTGACTCTACAGGTCAAATATGTGAACAGAAATATAAATCTAAAACAACAAAGACATTGTTTTTTCCTAATAAATTGCTAAATATTTTGATTCATTGCTTAGAACAGTTCTCGTCACATAGTTGACATACACTAAGTATTTGTTGAATAAGGAGTTAGTTAACAGATGAGGAGCCCTGGTGACGCAATAGTTAAGCTGTTGGCTGCTAACCAAAAGGTCAATGATTGGAACCCCCAAGAGGCTCCACAGGAGAAAAGACCTGGCAAACTGCTCCCATAAAGAATACAGCCTAGAAAACCCTATGGGGCAGTTCTACTCTGCCATGTAGAGTCACTGAATTGGAGTCAACTTGATGGCACACAACAACAGTTAATAGATACTTATATACCACTAACTTTGTAAGAGTGTTACAAAGATAAACTTATTTAATCTTCTGGACAATCTAATGAACAGGCACAATTGTTGTTCCTATTTTACATATTATAAAACCAAGGTCTGGGGAGGTTGTATAATTTGGCCAAGGTCACATAGCTAGTAACTTATAGAACCTAGTCTTGAGACAGGGTTGTCTGACTTTAGAATCCATGTGTCACCATTATGCAACACTACAAGAAAAAGAGAAATGGATGCATTCTTTCTTTGGGGAGAGAATGTAAATAAGGCCAGCCTTTTTGAGGAAGAGTTTGGCAATTTCCACCAGTATATCTCTAGATTAAAAAGAAAAAGTGCATTTAGTTGACACAATGTATTTAGGAAGATAATTATAAAAATAGAAAAAGACTATGAACAAGGATGTTCATCATAATGTTGGTTACAATGAAAAAAGTAAATATAAAGTAAACATTGGAAAGCAAAAGAAGTTCATTTAAATGCAAAAGAAATCATCTGAGGAGTTTATTATAAATTCAGATTAGCTAGATATCATTCCTAGATATAGTTGATACCAGGCTCTCCCATGCATTTCTCTTTAAACAAGTCCCCCAGATGATTTTGAAGCCTGTCTTCAGGATCACACTTGAGGAACATTGACATGGCAGCTAAGAATGTGCTGTATGGGTTTTGATAGCCTATCTCCAAGCTCTCACTTATTATCAAAAAAAACACGTGCAAGTCTCTTAACCTCTATTTCCTTCACTTTTCTCGGGTAAAAAATAGATGACGAAGTATTGTTGTGAGAATTAATTAAAACACTGCGTGTTTAATGGTACGCATAGTGCCTGGTGCAAAATAGTTCAAGAAATGTAAATTATTATTATATTATTAATATCCATCAATAGGGAACAAATAAAATAAAATATGACATACAAATACAATAAAATACGATTAAAATATTTTTAAGCTGAGTGAAATAAGTCAATCACAAAAGGACAAATATTGTATGAGACCTCTACTGTAAAAACTCATGTAAAAGTTTACACACAAAAAGAAACAATCTTTGTTGGTTACCAAGGATGGGAGGGGGCAGGGAACTAAATAGACAATAGATAAGTGGTAACTTTGGTGAAGAGTAAGACAGTACATAATACTGGAGAAGCCAGCACAACTTGTACAAGGAAAGGTCATGGAAGCTCCATAGACACATCCAAACTCCCTGGGGAACTGAATTGCTGGGCGGAGGGCTGTGGGGACCATGGTCTCAGGGAACATCTAGCTCAACTGGCATAACACAGTTTATAAAGACAATGTTCTACATTCTACCTTGGTGAGTAGCGTCTAGGGTCTTTAAAGCCTGTGAGCAGCCATCTAAGATACTTCACTGGTCTCACCCCTTCAGGAACAAGGGAGAATGAAGAGAACAGGATACACGGAAAAGATTAGTCCAAAGGACTAATGGACCACAGCTACCAAGGCCTCCACCAGACTGAGTCTAGTACAGCTAGATGGTGCCCAGCTACCACCACTGACTGCTCTGTCTGGGATCACAACAGAGGGTCCTGGACAGAGCTGGAGAAGGATATAGAACAAAATTCTAACTCACAAAAAAAGACTAGATTTACTGGCTTGACAGACCGGAGAAACCCTGAGAGTTTGGCCCCCGAACACCCTTTTAGCCCAATGGTGAAGTCACTCCCGTGGTTCACCATTCAGCCAGGGATTGGACAGCCCTATAAAACAAAACAGGACTAACGAGGCACAGCAGTCCAAGGACAAGGACTAGAAGGCAGGAGGGGACAGGAACGCTGGTGATAAGGAACCCAAGTTTGAGAAGGGACAGTGTTGACATGTCATGGGGTTGTTAAGCACTGTCATAGGGCAATATGTTTACTAACTGTTCAATGAGAAACTATTTGTTCTGTAAACGTTCATCTACAGTAAAAAAAAAAAAAAAATTATCTGTGTGAGATCAAATTGACAACAGCAACTCAAAAGGCTTGATGGGAAGCCTAGGGGGCAGTGAGTTGAAGATAATGGTCATGGAATAATTTGGAAAAGGATAGTGAGAATAGCAGCACAACTGGAAGAATGTAACCGATGTTTACACTGTACATGTAAAAACTTTTGAAACTGTGTAACTTTGTCTATGTATATTTTCACCAAAAAGAAAAAAAAAAAGGTCCTCCAAGGTCAAGAAGGGAGAGTGTTGACATGTCATGGGGTTGTTAACCAATGTCATAAAACAATACGTGTACTGACTATTTAATAAGAAACTATTTGTTCTGTAAACTTTCATCTAAAGCACAATAAAAAAAATTTAAAAAATATTTTTAAAAAGTAATAGAGGTCTACATTGACATAAAGGAGCTCTGGTGGCGCAACAGCTAAGCGCTGTGCTGCTAACTGAAAAATCAGTGGTTCAAACCCACCCCGTAGCTCTGAGGGAGAAAAGACCTAGCGATCTGCTTCTGTGAAGATTACAGCCTAGGAAACCCTATGGGGCAGTTCTGCTCTGTTATACAGGGTTGCTATGCGTCTGAATCAACTAGACGGCACACAACAACAATAAATTGACACAGAAATATTTCCAGAACATATGATTACAGAATAACATATATATTTTTATGTAATTTCTGTAAAATTATACGTGCCTATGTGTGTGTGTATACTCTGTGTGTGCATACACAGGTGTATGTATAATATATGTGTGTGTATTTATGTGTGTATATATACAAACAGCAAGAGAGAGAGCAATAATGAGAGATAGAGACAAAGACAGAGAGACAGACAAAGATAGAGGAATTGGGAGACAGTTTTCTGAAGTAATTCTCATGAAACTGTGAAGCCATTATCTTGTGATAGGATGATTTAAAGTAAATTTTATTTTTTTCTTTGTTTTTTAGTTAGTTGTATGTTTTTCTAAAAATGAATGACTTTTATAAACAAAAACAAAATGATTTCACCATAGTCAAAACAAAATTATTGAAAAAGAACAATATGTATTTCTGTGCCTATATTCTTCTGCAATATTGCTATTTTGAAGTTTGAAAAAGTCTTCTTCAAACATCCACTTTTTTAAAGTTTTCTTTCAAAGATAAACTGAATTTAGACATCGCTTACACATTAATACATTTCAAAAGGTAATGGAACAATGAACCTAAGTTAATCTAACTGTTAAATTAAACCACAATTAATTTAAGGAGCAAAATCCACAGTATAAAAGGCTTGGTATTAAAAATTAAAATAACAGACAAGCAAATGTCAAGATATTCTTAAGTGCAAACGATTGTTATACACATGATTAGAAAACAAAATAAAGATCATACACAATAATAGCAGAGAATTTATAAAGTAAAAAAAACTTATAATTTAATAAAAGAAAACTGGATAAACTCGATTAGACAAAGAAAATTCAAAAACAAGTAGGAGTCTGAAAAGTTGTGCTTTTTTCATTATTTTACATACGAGGGGTGATAATGGATTCTATTTTCTTCTTGACATTGATAATTCAAAATAGGTGATCAAGTGTCTTTCTCTTTTTCAAAATGTTAGAAAAAACACAGGCAAAAGTAAAACCGAAGCTCTTACTTTTAACATACAAGAGACAAAATGTGCTTCTCAAATTTTAATGTGCCTAGAAATCATCTGGCGAGCTTATTGAAATGCAAATTCTGACTCAGGCGGCCTGGGCTGTGGCCTCTGTGTCTTCATTTCTACAAAGCTCCTAGATCGTGCAGATACTGTTGTTTCTAGGAAAACACTTTGAGTGGCATGGCTCTAGAGGGACTAGATCTGATAAAGTGATATTGACTGATATAAACCAAGTATATTATCCTTCCCAAGCCACACGTGGTAAACTCTAGTCTATCAGTACTAGAGGTAGGGTGAGGTCAGTGGTGCTTAACCACAATGAAGGTGCAAGATCTAGACTTGTTCATCCAGCCAGGAAGTCTAAGCAATTACTAATTGTCACCCAAATAACCCATTCTGTGCCCTGCAGGGAAAAGGAAAATTAAAAAAGTAAATGGTTTAGATGCATATGACATTAATAATTAGATCAATTTCAGTATTCCAATTCCTATGACACCCGAAGGTTCATTTGGAAGGCTTCCAGGGCTAGCAGAATAGAAGTAACTTGTAAAGTTCACCTTTTAAAGTGCCACTAATATTACAACAGGTTACCAAAATCCTTGTTACAATAGGTATCTCTTTATACAAAAAAGAAAATAAAAGAGAGTCATGTCCCAGGTATTGTTTAACTTATTACAAATTCTACTTGGCTACCAATCATTTTAAGTACAATAAGGCTTTATGGAGAGTTTCTTAGATTGTTTTTGTTGTTGTTCAGTTTGAATTTTTTTTATCAATAACAACACAATATTCTTCATAATAAGTAATCTGAGAGAAAAAGAAGAAGTAAACATTGGGAATATACACGGCTAATATTTATTAAGCTTAGCACAGATCTAAGCCTTTACATGTATTAATTAATTTAACTCTCACAATAGTGTTTCATGTTGTTGTTAGGTGCTGTCAAGTCTATTCTGACTCATAGCAATCCAATGTACAACAGAAGGAAACACTGCCCAGTCCTGCGTCACCCTCACAATCCTTGTTATGCTTGAGCTCATTGTTGGAGCCACCATCAATCCATCTCATCAAAAGTCTTCCTCTTTTTCTCTGACCCTCTCCTTTACCAAGCATGATGACCTTCTCCGGGGACTGATCCTTCCTGATAACATGTCCAAAGTATCTGAGACATAGTCTCATCATCCTTGCTTCCAAGGAGCATTCTTGTACTTCTTTCAAGACAGATTTCTTTGTTCTTTTGGCAGTTCATGGTATATTCAATATTCTTCACCAACACCACAATTCAAAGGCATCAGTTCTTCTTTGGTCTTCCTTGTTTATCGTCCAGCTTTCCCATGCATATGAGGCAATTGAAAACACAGTGACTTGAGTCAGGCCCACCTTAGTCTTCAAGGTGACATCTTTGCTTTTCAAAACTTTAAAGAGCTCTTTTGCAGCAGACTTGTTCAATGCAATGCGTTGTTTGATTTCTGGACTGCTGCTTCCATGGGTGTTGATTGTGGATCCAAGTAAAATGAAATCCTTGACAATTTCAATCTTTTCTCTGTTTATCATGATGTTGCTTATTGGTCCAGTTGGGAGGATTTTTGTTTTATTTTGAGGTGTAATCCATACTGAAGGCTGTGGTCTTTGATCTTCAACAGTAAGTGCTTCAAGTCCTCTTCATTTTCAGCAAGCAAGGTTGTGTCATCTTCCTATCGAAGGTTGTTAATGAGTCTTCCTCCAATTCTGATATCCCATTCTTCTTCATATAGTTCAGTTTCTCAGATTATTTGCTCAGCATACAGATTGAATAGGTACGGTGAAAGGATACAACCCTGACGCACACCATTCCAGACTTTAAACCACACAGTATCCCCCTTATTCTGTTCAAACAACTGCCTCTTAATCTATGTACAGGTTCCTCATGAGCATAATTGTTTTGGAATTCCCATTCTTCACAATGTTATCCATAATTAGTTATGATCCACACAGTCAAATGCCTTTGCATAGTCAGTAAAACACAGGTAAACATCTTTCTGGTATTCTCTACTTTCAGCCCCAGTCCATCTGACATCAACCGTGATATCCCTGGTTCCATGTACTCTTCTGAATCCGGCTTTAATTTCTCACAGTTCCCTGTCAATATACTGCTGCAGCTGCTTTTGAATGATCTTCAGCAAAATTTTACTTGTGTGTGATATTAATGATATTGTTCAATAATTTCTGCATTAGGTTGATTCACCTTTCTTGGGAATAAGCATAAATATGGACCTCTTCCAGTCGATTGGTGAGGTAGCTGTCTTCCAAATTTTTTGGCATAGATGAGTGAGCACTTCCAGTGCTGCATCCGTTTGTTGAAATATCTAAATTGATATTCTGTCAATTCCTGGAGCCTTGTTTTTCGCCAATGCCTTCAGTGCAGCTTGGACTTCTTCCTTCAGTACCATTGGTTCCTGATCATATGCTACCTCTTGAAATGGTGAAAGTCGACCAATTCTTTTTGGTATAATTACTCTGTGTATTCCTTCCATCTTCTTTTGATGCATCTTCCATCAGTTAATATTTTCCCCATAGAATCCGTTAATATTGCAACTCGAGGCTTGAACTTTTTCTTCAGTTCTTTCAGCTTGAGAAATGCTGAGCATGTTCTTTCCTTTTGGTTTTCTATCTCCAGGTCTTTGCACATGTCATTATAATACTTTATTTTGTCTTCTCAAGCCACCCTTTTAAATCTTCTGTTCAGCTCTTTTACTTCATCATGTCTTCCTTTTGCGTTAGCTACTTGACGTTCAAGAGCAAGTTTTAGAGTATCTTCTGACATCCGTTTTGGTCTTTTCTTCTTTTGCGTCTTTTTAATGACCTCTTGCTTTCTCCATGTATGATGTCCTCAATGTCATTCAACATCTCGTCTGGTTTTTGGTCATTAGTGTTCAATGCGTCAAATCTATTCTTGAGATGGTCTCTAATTCAGGTGGAATATACTCTAATTTTCTTCAGTTTCACTTGAACTTGCATATGAGCAATTGATGGTCTGTTCCACAGTCAGTCCCTGGCCTTGTTCTGACTGATGATATTGAGCTTTTCCATTGTCTCTTTCCACAGATGTAGTGGATTTGATTCCTGTGTATTCCATCTAGCAAGGTCCACGTGTATAGTCACTGTTTATGTTGGTGAAAAAAGTTGTTTGCAGTGAAGAAGTCTTTGGTTCTGCAAAATTCTATCATGTGATCTCTGGCTTTGTTTCTATCACCAAGGCCATATTTTCCAACTACGGATCCTTCTTTGCTTCCAACTTTCGCATTCCCATGTCCAATAATTATCAGTGCATCCTGATTGCATGTTTGATCAATTTCAGACTGCAAAAGTTGTTAAAAACCTTCAATTTCTTCATCTTTGGCCTTAGTGGTTGGTGCATAAATTTGAATAACAGTCGTATTAACTGGCCTTCCTTTTAGGCATATGGATATTATCCTATCACTGACAGTGTTGTATTTCAGGATAGATCTTGAAATCTTCTTTTTGACGACGCACGCAATGCCATTCCTCTTCAAGTTGTCATTTCTGGGATAGTAGACCATATGATTGTCCAATTCAAAATGGCCAATATCGGTCCATTTCAGCTCACTAATGCCTAGGATATTGATGTTTATGCATTCCATTTCATTTTTGATGATTTCCAATTTTCCTAGATTCATACTTTGTACATTCCACTTTCTGATTGTTAATGGATGTTTGCAGCTGTTTCTTCTCATTTTGAGTCATGCCACATCAGAAAATGAAGGTCCCAAAAGCTTGACTCCATTCACATCAGTAGGATCGACTCTACTTTGAGGAGGCAGCACTTCCCCAGTTGTCTTTTGAGTGCCTTCCAACCTGGGGGGTCATCTTCTGGCACTGTATCAGATAATGTTTGGCTGCTGTTCATAAGGTTTTCACTGGCTAATTCTTTTCAGAAGTAGACCGCAGGGTCCTTCTTCCTTGTCTGTTTTAGTCTGGAAGCTCACTAAAACCTGTGAGCCATGGGTGACCCTGCTGGTATTTGAACACCGCTGGCATAGCTTCCAGCATCACAGCAACATGCATAGTGTTTCATAGATGCTGTTAATATTCCTATTTCATAGATGATGGAACTGAAGCACAGATCAGTTAAGCAAGCTGACCAATATTACATTGTTAGTAAGAAACTGAGTCAAGATTTGCATCAATCTATGTGATCCTGAACAGACTCTCTTAAGTACTAGCTGATAGGAATACCAATTTGAGTTTTCCTGTCCCTAACTTGATAGGTTACATTCATTTCTCCATTGTCCTTCCCTCCCCACTTGATAATCTAATAATATAAACTGTGTAACCTATACATACAGGTTATTAAATGTATATAAATCCTCATGTTATGCTAGTGTAGCATAAACACATATTTTTGGCTCATTCTATCAAAAGAATAAATACAAAATCCTCTGTTTGTATTGATAGAGAAGTGTTTATCTAACAATTTCAACCAAGGTAGGTTTATCATAATCGATGAGATGCAATTAGAAAAGCACAATCCAAAGGCAGCTTTTGGAGAGTCAGTAGGCTCCTCTCCCACAGAGCTATTTAATGTTATTTTTCAAGCTACTTGGAACACAAAAAGTACACTGGTAATTCAGTACTTTTTAAATGACAACATACAATTTCATTTCTTAAGAAATCACTTCAAACACTTGAATATTCTTTATGTATTAAAAACACAGTTCAAAGTTAACACTGAGACATTAAAATTGGAGTGGACCAAAATATACTGTAAACAAGTCCTTACCATATATTATTAAATGAATAAGAAAACAAAGGTAGACATATTTCCATTACTTAGCAAACCTGGCACAAGTAGGCTATCAGTAAATACTGGATAACAAATCAATAAGTAAAGCTGACAACTGATTTTGACTTTTTCATAATCTCCCAAATGTTTTTCAGAAATACATTGAAATTGCAGCAGTCAGAAAACATTGACATTCATAACTATCTTTTGGGCATTTATAGGAATAAAATTTTTTCTTTATTAAAAATGAAAAAATAGCCCGAAAACTCAAGTAATAAATAAAAATAATTAAAAAATCAGAGTGGCATGAATGTTAAGACAGAAAAAACTACTTATTACTTAGTTTGCATTCTAGATACCTTGCCAAGTGTTAAACTAAAAAGATAACATGTATTAGCATAGAAGACACTTTACCGAGGTTGGCATGTCTGCCAAATATGAAAACTACCTTCTTGCATCCTGAACTCTGAGAAAATACATTTCTGTTTTTTAAAGTCACCTAGTTGTGGTATTTGTGTTACAGCAGCACTAGGAAACTAAGACAATTATAAAGTCTTTTTTCTTCAGTTTCACCTAGGAGACAGTATATTGGAATTTTCCAAGTGGGAAGAAAAGAGGGCTGGCTGGTTTGGTTTGAAGATGCTCTCTAAGTGATTCTGATATGCCCATGTTCGCTGGCAGCCGCAATTGGGATGGACAGCTATTTTCTTTATCTGACAGATGTCCAGATACCTCATTATACCAGGCTACACAAAGCCCTGTAGAAAAGTGATGTAAAGAGTCAGATACCATGTTAGACCCTTTACATCATTAGTTTAGTGTGTTTTCATTCACTTCCCACAAAAAGCTCAGAAGTGTTCAGCAAATATTTTAAGTAAATCATTCATCTGTTCTGTCTTAAATTTCTCCTGTCATACCTTAAGAATATTTTCTTTTTTCTTGTCAGAGATGAGAAGAGTTCTTGTCATCTTCCTTAAACCAAAACCCATTACCCTCCTGTCAATTCCAACTCATAGCAACCCTATAGGACAGAGTTTCCAAGGAGCAGCTGGTGGATCCGAACTGCCGACCCTTCGGTGAGCAGCTGAACTCTTTAACCACTGTGCCACCAGGGTTCCTTCTTCCTCAAAAATCGGCTTACTGTACTTAAACCAATATATATGTATATTTCTCTAACATCAGATCAGCGACATAGAAACCATATACAATTCCTTTAATTTAATAGTCTAGCCCCCAAATTGTCTTGACCGTGTACTTCAAGGAAGCACCAATGACACAAATTCAATGCAGCCAGTTTTACTTGCAGTAACAGTCTTTTGTGGTACTGTTGACAGAGCTTTCACGCAGAGGAACCCTGTCTGTGCTTTTAAAGACCCCGTCCCATGCTTTTTATTTCAGTTACAAAAAGGAAAATAAAAAGAGAGGGGGGAAAAAAAAAAAAACAGAAGACAAAACATCTCTTCACTACTGCAACTTACCCGGCGTTAATTGAATGCCCTCCCTCGGTCCTCTGAGGCATCGGGTTTTGACAAACAGAATGTATCCCAAGCAGTAAACACCAAATATTAATATACCCTCTGCAAAGGGCTTAGTTTTAAATGAAGTCGACCATAATCAGGTGTTTGCTGCAAATCACATCTACCTATAAATGTTATTAAAATTGTAACCTGCTTGGAGTATCTAGTCATTGTGTTTACAACTTAAAAAAAAATAAAACATAAAATGAAAATATCTTCTTGTCAGGGTGATACTATGGTCATTAATTTCATTCTTCACTATTGCTTTTTTTTTTCTTTTTTTGCAGATTATTTTCCACAGGAGGTTGTCAGTAGTTGCCTCTTGTTTTTTTTGATAGATAGAAAACAGAAGAATTTTCACCCCAAGAGTGTTTAAATTAAAAAAAAAAAAAATTTAAAAGATGCTGTAAGGATGTGTTGGTTATTATTTGAATAAAAATGTACAATAAACCACACGACAGGAAATAGAATCCCTCCTGGCTTGAAGTTCTTGAAGAGAACTACCAATTCTTTTGGAAGAGTCATCTAAATCAGTATTTCTGAAGGGGAACAAATAGTTCTGTAACAAGTGTTTCTAAGGGACAGTTATGGGGGAGGTAGATCAAATAATTTTAAAATACTGAAAGATGCAATTTAAATTCTGGAATCAAGACCAATCTTAAACATTTATAAGAACATTTTGTGTCATTAACTATTAATGTATAAATGTGTATCACATCTCTTCTATAATTTCCTTTAAATTTTAAAAATAAAATTATCAAGACAAAGCCTTACCTGAATAATAAAATGTTGTACTATACAGGCAACTCTTCTTTACTGCATAGGTATGCACACAAAATTATACACATGAATATTTTACACAAATGAGATCATACCGTCCATGGTCCTTTTTTTAAAGTTAGAGTTATTTGTTCTTGTTCTTTTTCCTTGCTTTCCTTCTCCTCCTTTCCTCCCTCCCCTTGACCCCAGTTACTGATTACCTCCACCTTCCACCCTCCCTACATTAACACATGCTAACAGCCTGATCTAGATCATAAAATGACTTGATTATTAATCAAAATATCTTGGAAATGCTAGGAAGAGGTGAGTTTGCAATGAAGTACACTGTCTTAGAAAAATATATTGCATTTAGTAATAGAGTTTTTAATTATGACAATTTATTAAAAAATGTGTTCTTATAAATTAAAGTTGTGGCATTTGTTAAAATAATCTCATATACAAAATAGATTATGATAATTAAAAAATGTAGTTCCTTAATTATAAATGAACTGGCATTTGGGAAAAAAATTTGAGTAAGCATGTTTTTAAATATGTTTGAGGAGTGAGATGCGAAACAACAAGAGATGCCTCCTGCTTTTCTGGAGGAAGGAAAGCGATCTACTTTTCAGTTCCAAATTTAACAGGCACGGAGGGAACTCCAGGATCCTCTGGCCACTCAAGCTTGGAAACGTGAACTGAGTTTGGAAGCTAAGTTTCTGAAACTACTTTCACATTACTAAATTTTAAAGCTACATGGAGTCTAAGAGATAATCTAGTTCAACTGCTTTTTCTCTTTTTTGAAATAGGGAAATTAGACATAGAGAGGTTAAAATGCCTTGCCTAAGCTTTCACAGCTAGTTAAAGACAAAGTTGGGACTCAAATTAGGGTTTCTACACTTTCAGTTCAGAGATCTTTTTTTGTTTGTTTCTATGTTTTATTTCCTTTATAGTGCTGAGTCAAAGCTTTAGTGACAGGGGAGGACATTTAAGAATCGGTACACAATTCCGTAGCCTCTTAGAAACGAAGTGTTCCTTTAAACCTGTGGTTAATAGGAGAATCTTCTGCAGATGGCATGGAAACCTGCTAGCACCGGAATTGTGGTAATGGGTGACAGCCGCTGTGTCAGCTCTTGGCAATCCGGATTCTAGAATGGCAACTTCCAGTGATATGTGAGTCAATTACAGTCCCTAATCCTGCGCTCTACTCTTCCTGAGAGTTCCTGAAAGTCACTACATTAAAACTGTTTTAGCCTCAGTTGTAAGTTTCTCACACTCCTTTGAGTTTCCGAAGTCAACATATGGTGAGCAAGTATGTAGTCAGCCCATAAAAGCCCACACATGCAAACATATACATAAACATATACAGAAAGCTGCCAGAATTCTTACTCACTCATTTTACTTTTTTACACTTCAATCCTTTGCAGGATGACCTGTACCAAAAATGACAGCATGAATTTTTCCTGTTTAGGAAAATGAAGGTTTTCTGTTGACAACGTCCAGAGGAAGAGCTAACTGTAGAGCTCTTAAAGCCTTGCCCATGAGAGAGTTTCCTTTCATTTATAAAATACAAACTACAGTCTGCATAGGGGAAAGTAAGGAAAGAAAACTTTCTTAGTTTTTCAAAAAAGAGAGGATTTTTATATTGGCATGATATAGTACAACTAGACAATTTGGTTCCCATCCTTCCACTCAGAAATATCAAAGGAAGAATATTATCTGTTAAGGAGGTTGAGGGAGATTACTACGTAAAGGACCGAAACAAAAAGTTCACAACAGGAAATTACAGTGATTTTCGTAAGTAATATTACATATAATAGGAATTCATGCCTCGGAAAAAGGTATAAATAAAAATATCTGTTTTCAAGGGAGTAAGGAGAGAAGGAGTCTGGAGGAGGGGGCAAACTGTTAAGCTCTCGGTTACTAACTGAAAGGTTAGCAGTTTGAGCTCACCCTGAGGAACCTCACAAAAAACGCCTGGTGATCTGCTTTGAAAAGATCACAGTCATTGAAAAGCCTATGGAGTGCAGCTCTACTCGGCAACACTTGGGATCACTATAAGTCAGAATTGACTAGATGGCAACTGGTTTGGTTTTTGTTTGTTCTTAAGGAGAGAAGAGGGAACAAGCAGCAACTGGAAGATCCATATTTTCTTTCTAACAGCTCTCTATTGGCAGCCAAAATTGCTAATCATGATCTGCAGACAAAGGGAGAAAATAGCATTTCGTCGAAGGCCATAACCATGCCTTTTCCTCTATATTCTCTTCTGTACAGTAGTGTATGTTGTAACCAGAATTATATACTTTTTAAAATTATACCAATATTCTTATTTTCTATGGTACATAGATAGATACACATAAAAAAAAGCTAGAAATATTTTCTCTTTTGTGTATTTAAATTTTCACTGAGGATTTTGTAACAGCATAGTCCATTGAATTTCATATTCCACTGTAAGTGAGAAAGTATAAGAAGAATGAAAAATAACACCAAAATAGAAAACAATATTGTTATTATACAAAACATTTGAATTATAGGAATTTCTCTAACGTATTTTTTAATGATTATTATATTGTTCTCTAAGGAGATTTGGGGAGCCCCAGTGGCTCCATGGTTAAGAGCTACAGCTGCTAACCAAAAGGTTGGCAGTCTGAATCCACCAGCTGCTCCTTGGAAACCCTATCAGGGCAGTTCTGCTCCGTCCTGTAGGGTCGCTATGAGTCGGAATTGACTCGATGGCAACTGGTTTGGGTTTTTTTTAAGGATACTTGGAGAGCTTGTTTAGGAGATGACCTCCATATCCCCAAAAAGATGTTAAAGAAAGATGTTAAAATACCTGCAGCACACGAATAGACATATGCACACTTATGTTCATACCAGCATTATTCACAAAAGCAAAAAGATGGAAACAACTTAAGTGCCCATCAGTGGATGAATGGATAAGCAGATTGTGGTACATACATACAACGGAATAATATACAACTATAAAGAATAATGAGCAGTCCATGAAACATCTTATAACATGGATGAATCTGGAGGACTTTATGCTGAGTGAAATAAATCAATCACAAAAAGACAAATATTGCATGGTCCCACTATTATAAAAAGTTAAAATTTGATAAATACACAGAAAGTAAAGTTTTTTGATAGTTACCAGGGATGGGAGGGAGAAGGAGGGGAAATTACTTTCTAGATAGTAGACACTTGTTACTTTTGGTGATGGGAAGGGCAAGACCAAATATGGGTGAAGTCAGCACAACTTGCAAATAAAGACACTAAGAAGTACACGAGAAAAACGGACAATTTCAGTAAATGCTGTAACATATAAATTTTGCAACAACAGTAAAAACAATAAAAAAAGTGTGTCATTACATAGGTAGATATGGATGAATATATGTGTATAGAAAGCCATATGCACATAAATGCATGCGCACATATAGGTGTATCTCTAGGCATATGTGTATGCATGTTTGTATGTGCTACACATCCACCCACATATATAAAAAAAC
Organism: Trichechus manatus latirostris; assembly: GCF_000243295.1. Classification (NCBI taxonomy): domain Eukaryota; kingdom Metazoa; phylum Chordata; class Mammalia; order Sirenia; family Trichechidae; genus Trichechus; species Trichechus manatus. The sequence goes on from NW_004443973.1 coordinate 17,750,433, forward strand.
CACATAGGAGGCACAATTACGGAGTCTTCCTAGACATATCCAAACAATTCTTGAGATTGGTTTACTGAGTTAAAAGGCTTGGGACTGTAGCTTCATGGGACAACTTAGTCAATTGGCGTAAAATGATTCACAAAGAAAATGTTCTACATCCTAGTTCGGTGAGTAGTGTCTGGGATCTTAAAAGTTTGCAAGCGACCATTCTGAGATACAACTCCTGGTCTCTACTCATCTGGAGCAAAAGAGAAAGAAGGAAGTCAAAGGCTCGGAGAAGAAACTAATCCACAGGACTAACAGCCCACACAGACCACAGCCTCTTCTAACCTGAGATCAGAACTAGATAGTGCCTGGCTACCACTACCAACCATTCTGACCAGGGAAACAATAGAAGGTTCCAGACAGAATGGGAGAAAAATGTAAAACAAAACTCAAATTTCTAAAAAAGGCAAGACTTACTGGACCAATAGAGACTAGATGAACCCCAGAGACTATCACCCTAACATACTCTTTGAACGTAAGAATTGAAGCTATTTCTGCAGGTTAGATCAATGGAAACAGAACAAACAGAATGAAAAGAATGAGAATGCTAACACGTTGTAAAAATTGTAATCAATGTCATGGAACAATTTGTATAAAAATTATTAAAGGGGAATCTAATTTGCTATGTAACCTTTCACATAAAACACAATAAAATATTATTTTTAAAAAATTATATGTAGATAAACTCAACAAAATGAAATTTTAATTAAGAATATATTTTTAGGAATTGGAATAAAAATATATAATGTCATGGCCCACTTGAAGGAGGCTACCTACCCACATAATACCAAAGATCAAGCACATAGTGATAGAAAGTTTTGTTTCTTAATGAATATAAGTTAAGGCTGATCTGATTCAGAAAAGAAAAGAAAATCTCTAAGACTAGTTTTCAAAATAAATGAGAGGTATAGATGATTTTTCAATTTAATTTTTAAAATTTTTAGGATTTTTTTGCTAATATTAAACGATCAAATTGTCAGGGAAAGTTTTGCCTTCAATTAAATTCTATGGGTTTGCCCCTTTCTTAGGACAGACAGGCAAAAAGCAAACTATATAGTTTTGTTTTTCCCCAGAACATTAATTTACTGAAAGCAATAAATATATATATATATATATATAGTTGCCATTGAATCAATTCTGCCTCATGGAGACCGCATATGTGTCAGAGTAGAACTATGCTCCATAGGATTTTCTGTGGCTGATTTTTCAGAAGTAGCTTGCCAAGCCTTTCTTCTGAGGCATCTCTGAGTGGACTTGATTAACAGCTGAGCACATTAGCCATTTGCACCACCCATGGACTTCTACTGAAAGCAATAGGAAGAAGGAAAAGGACAGCGAAAAATGGCTTTCGCAGTGGAAAGTGGACCCAAGACTGCATTCGTCCAAACCAGACTAGATTTTCATTACTTCTCAAATGCTGCCAGACCTACCTGCTTTTTAATTCCTTGCTTTGATCTAACTGCTCTTTCTCTGAAATATTCAACTCTCTTTCTCAACCAAAAATAACACACAAAGCAAGAAAATAAGTTGTTCTAAACAAACTTTATTGTATTTCTGAGGTAAGAATCTTTTCCTAGTTGTACATTTACCTCATCCCTTGAGGGCAAGAGAGTCACTTAGGGGATAGAGCATGGGATTCAGATCAAAGTCTCAATTCCAATACTTACTGTTTTAATCTAGAAAAGTAATGTAAACTCTAGACCATACATTTTCTTCTCTCAAAAATAGGAATACTAATAACCGCCTTGCAACTTTGTTGTGAGGACTAAGAGAAAATGAATACGTCATTACATATGGTGTAGTGCTCTTATACTAGAATGAGAGCCAGATCCTAGAGACAGACAACCTGGAAGAGAATCTGCTTTGTTTCTTGACTAACATGCTTCCTAAAATCAAACATAATCCCAATGGATACTGTGTCAGGAACAAATATAAATGGTCATAGATACATGACTGTATTCAGATTCAGAATTGCCCTTCACTTTGTCCACTAAGTCTTTGATACAAACCCCTGTCCATGTTCTTGCTTTTCATAGGCCAAGTTCTTTCTGAAGTCCCTCCTCAGAACTCTACGAAGAACCCCATTCAGGCCTCATCACCTCATACCCTGCCAAAGTATGTCTAAATTCTAGTAGTGGGACTAATTCTTCCTTTTGGAAGTTTAATGGCCCCATGCAAATAGGCCTCTAGCTTTATTGCCCCACCAGTTTGCCAGGCATGCCTTGACATGTGAAAATTTTTAAAACTCTACCTAGGTTTTAAATGCCTTAAGCAGAGAAGTCATTAGGATTGGAATCGTGACTTACTTTTCTGTATCCTCAGCTTCACCTAGTAAACTGCTTTTGCTCAATGCAGGTTCTCAATAACGTTTGTTGGAAAGACAAAAGGAGAGTAGTAACCTCCACCAGCCTGAACCTAGAACAACTAGATGGTGCCCGGCTACCACCATCAACTGCTCTGACAGGGATCACAACAGGGGGTTCTGGATAGAGCCAAAGAAAAATATAGAACAAAATTCAAACTCACAAAAAAAGGCTAGACTTACCAGTCTGCCAGAGACTGGGGATACTCTAAGAGCACAGCCCCCAGACAAACTTTTAACTCAGAACTGAAGTCACTCCTGAAGTTCACCCTTCAGCCAAAGATTAGACAAGTCTACAAAAGAAACAACAGCTCACATGAGGAACATGCTTTGTAGTTCAATCATGTATACGAGACCAAATGGGCACACCTGCCCAAAAGCAAAGACAGGAAGGCAGGAAGAGACAGGAAAACTGGACGAATGGAAATGGGGAACCCAGGGTGAAGAAGGGGAGAATGTTGACACATCGTGGGGTTGACAACCAATGTCACAAAACAATTTGTGTATTAATTGTTTAATGAGAAACTAATTTGCTCCGTAAACTTTCACCTAAAGCACAATAAAAATAAATAAATAAATAAAAAAGGAGAGTAGTAATCAATCTTTACCATTTGACCACGCTCTTAACTTGTTCTAGCTTAGTAATGCTAGACACTTGCTATACTTATTTCTTTAGATCCCTCGTTATCATTTGACTTTTGTCTCTGACTTGGGTCCCAGTAGTTTATCTTGCTCCTCTACAAAGGCTCCTTGGAAGGTTCCAAAAAAAAAAAAAACAAACAAACTCATAGACCTAAATAAAAGGAGATTGGACAATGTCATTGATTGATAGGACAAAAGGAACTTGGAATGCAGTAGAACCCAAGAACTTGGGAATAATTGAGATTTGTGCTTGGAAGCCCCTGGCGGGGGATGTCAGGCAGGACCACCACTCAGGGTCAGTGGTATCACATGGCGCCAGGAAGCCTCCAACACCAACATCTCCTTCCCTGGAGCCAGAAGACACCTCACAGAGAAGCAGCAGATGATAACAGGATCTGTACCCAATCCCATTTTACAGTAATTCTGCTCTACCTGCAATCCCAGGATCTGAGCTCTCATTCTTGATTTCTCATTCATTGTTTCACCAATAATGTGAAGTAGGTATAATTCTTATAGTTATTTTATAAATTTTTAAAAGCAGGGTACTTGAAGGTTAAGTCTATTTCCAACACAAAAGTCTACCTGTGTTAGAAGCTGTCTTTGAGCAACTGCCCCTCTCTGCCCCTCATCTCCCTCTGCAATTGCAACCTGACACTATGAATGCCAGTAAATTTCCATTAGTCATAAAAGACTGCCTTAAACTAGCTCAAGCCAGAGGTGGCCTGCCTCGCATGCGCAGAAGGGCCAACTGTGACCGTTAATTGACCTCAACAGCGGACGCAGCAACAGGTGGAATGAATCAGAAGGAAAATCATCACCTAGACCCTATTCCAAAGCAAGAGGTCCAACAAGAACCATGTCACCTTCTGTTTCCTGGCTGCCATATATTCCTGCAACGTCTTCCTTCTAGAATTTTCCCTCCCCAGTACATCTGGATGGCCGCCATCTTGCTGCCCAAATCACACATAACCCCTGCTTCCCCATAGGTTGGGAGTCAGATCTGAGGAACTTCCTTCTGGTTCCTTCCTCTAGGCATTGCAGTAAAGTTACTTTCTCTTTCTCAAAGACCGGTGGTGTGCAGATTTTTGGCAAATCTGAGTGCTCAGGATAAGGACTCACCTTCCTGGGTTTGGCAACACAATGAGACACTCCTCTTACCTTTATTCACAGTTTCCTCACTTGATCAACCTGTTTAACTCTACCTCTTACAAGTCAATAACCATAAGCATTTTCTTCTGTTTTTTCCTCAGATTTGCCGTTGATTTCTAAATAATTATAGCTCTGAGACAAAGAATACGAGAAACTTAAAATCCAAGTTGATTACTTTCAATTTTGTTTTTCTCTTCCAGTTGGGTTGAGCAGAATAAATATTACACAAAAAGTATTAACTACAAATTTTTTTTTAGTATCATTTAAAATTGTATTTATTCCCCAAAACAAATTGTAAATAAAGAAAAAAAAATTCCTACCCCCCACCCCCCATGCTGTGAAGGGGGACCCCAGGGCATCTTCCACCCAGTTCAGTCCCCACACCTCCCCTGGTCCAGGGGGCCCTTTGGGAACAGCCCGAGATGCAGCTCAGGCACCAGGGGCCCTGCCTCTCAGGCTAGAGAGCAGCTCCAGCTTGCCCTAGGCCTGTCACACTTTCCTCAGCAGTCAGAAGACGCCACTGGGCCAGGAACCAGCACAGCGCCAGTCAGCTTCCACTATTGGACAGTCTGGGGTCTGCCCCCCTTCCCCGTTTTCTCTTTTTTGCACTCAGGGTGAGGCCAGGGTCCTGCCCTCTGCTAACAACCTCTGTCCCCTACCTGGCAGTCTCTGCTCCTCAATCCGAGCCGCCCACACAGCAGGGAGGAATAGTGCAGATGGCAGTCCCTGCAGGACCAGGGCTTGGTGATAGGAAGCAAAGGCAGCACTGAGTTGTGTGGCCCAGGCAGGGCGGGACAACTCCATCACAACATTGGGGGGTGGGGGAAGGCAGCACAGACAGCATTAGGAAAGATTAGACTCAAGTTTACTTTAAAAACCAAGAAGTATTTTTTCATTATGAAATGGCATATTTGACAATGCTCTTTAAAATAAAATCAGCTGCCTTTGAGTTTTATGCATATAATTATATGAATATCTCTAATCGAAATATACAGTAAATTGGCTTAAAAGTCCTCTTAAAAATAGTGCTTAATAGTAATTAAATTTAAATTAGATAAATTAAAGATTCAAAGGGAATTTATAGATTAAATATGAAACTCAAAATATAAAGATGTTCTATGTTCAAGTAAAGAAATACTTAAGTTTGTCATGCATAAACTCAAGTAGGTTATTACGTGGTAGTCATGGCAAGGCACACAGGTAGGACTACAAGACATTCAATTAGGACTGGATAATCATGACAATATAAGATTAGTCCAATGGTTAGAGTTCACATCTTTAAACTTCAGGCATTTACCTTTAACGAGTGGTCTCAGGAGGAAGTCTTGACTACATCTAGAGCTCAGTGGAGGTTCATTACAGCTGGGGTACAACGTCAGAGATAGTAGGCAATCTCAGCCTTTATCTCTGGAAGAATTTTCATCTTTGGAGAGCGTAGAGAGAGATTTGACCTCTGCCTTCTCTCGCTGAGTGAGCTGAAGTCCAGAGTTTATATGTAATCTTCTCATCTTGGCCTCACACGATAAGGGACTGGTGATGTCATGTTTAACAAACATTAGTGTGTTACATATCCTCTTCAAGGTCATAGATTGGCTGTATGTAGCATCTTTTCTTTAAGGTTAGAGGTTAAGGGGATTTGTTCACGATTCACTTAATGTCTCAAGGCCACCTTAACAAAGATTCAGTTATATGTTCCTCTTTTCTTTAAGGTTAGAGTTTACAGGGGTTGTTTATGACATACTTAATGTCTCAAGGCCACCTTGCAAAGATTTAGTTGTATGTTACATTTCCTTTTATCACAGCATGCAGTTGCAAAGGCAACTTAGAGAGGCTGTTTAGGACGTATTTCACATATTTCTATTTTTCTATTTCTAACTTCCCAGGATAAGTGATTTACACATACTTGGTTAGAGAGCATTACAGAAGCATACATAAAAATTAGTTTTGCCCCATCACACAACTTGCTGTTGTTAGGTGCCATCGAGGCAGTTCCGACTCATAGCAACCTTATGCACAGCAGAATGAACTACTAAGTATGTACTATGTATAACAGAACACACCACTAAGATGTCTAAAATAAAAAGGACAGACAGTAATAAGTGTTAGTGCAGATGTGGAGAAACTCAAACCCTCATTCTTTGCTAGTTTGGAATGTAAAATGCTGCAGCCACTTTGGAACACATTTTGGAACTTTCTTAAAGTGTTAATCATAGAGTTACCATATAACCCAGCAATTCCACTTTTAGGAATATACTGAACAGAAATTAAACCATATGTCTGCACAAGAACTTGTACACAAACGTTCATAGTGGCATAATTGACAATAACCAAAAAATGGAAACAGCCCAAATGTCCATCAGCTGATGCATATATAAATAAAATGTGGTATATCCATGTTATCTGGCAATAAAAAGGAACGAAGTACTGATATATGCTACAACATGGAAGCACATTGAAAGCACTCAGCTAAGTGAGAGAAGCCAGTCACTAACGACCGCATATTGCATTAATCTATTTATAAAAAATGTCCAAAATAGGCAAAACCATAGAAACAGAAAGTGGATTAGCTGTTGTCAGGCATTCACCTGCGGGGCAGGGTGATGAATAGGGTGTCACTGGTAATGGTAGGTAGTTTCCTTTTGGGTGCACAACTGTGAATATACCAAAAAAAAACAAACAAACCACTGAACTGTACACTTTAAAAGGGTGAATGTTATGGTATATGAATTATAATTCAATAAAGCTCTTACAAAAATATATTGACAAATAGAATACATAAATATAAAGATAATCTGACTTGACCAATTAAGTTTTATCCAAGGGTCTTCGTCTCTGCAAATCCAGAACCTCAATTTTGTTAGTATACTTAGGTCTACTACATTTGAAATAAACTCCAAAAAGATTGAATACATATAAACCATAACATTAATTTACTAATTTCAAATGGGGGAGGATCCCATTCCTATTTACTCAAGAGAAATAAAAACTTATATTCACAAAAGACCTGCTTTTGAATGTCTATAGTGGCTTTGTCCATAATTACCAAAAACTGGAAACAGCCTAAATGTCCTTCAATAAGTGAACGCATATACCAACAGTAGTACATCCACACAGTGAGATATTACTGAGCAATATAAAGGAAAACATACTTCGAAATAAATGAATTTGAAACACCCAATGATAAAGAAAGGAGCCAGACTCCAAAGGCTATATACTGTATGATTTCATTTATATGGCATTCTGGAAAGGCAAAATTAAAGGCAGAGAGAACATGTCAGAACTGCCAGAGTCTGGTGGTGTAGGGAGTGGTTGAGTACAAAGGAGCACAAGGAAAATTTTTGGAGTGATAGAATTGTCTTCTACCTTGATGGTGGTGATGTTTACATAGTTATATCTGTCAAAACTCAAGAGAACTGTATGCTTAAAGGGGTGGATTTTACTATATTTGAATTATACTATAATAAACTTGATGAAAAAGGATTAAATATATGATAGATACATAGATAGATAGATACATAGATAATAGATGTTAATCGATGGATAGATAGACACAATAAAATTTACCTTGCTCCAAATAAGGTAGAGTTTTCCACTTGTTCATTTTTTTCTGGTACCCTGAATTACTCTGTTGCTATGTGTGAAAGACACTAACAAACACAATTGGCCCATCCCTATGTTCCTCATTACAGTCACATCCTGTCAAAAGACTAGAATCTCTGACGACAGTAGCGCGCGACCTGTGTTTCATGAGAGTAGATACGTTAGAATGGAAAGAATTTAAGACCTCTGAATATCTGAACGGTCGGATGTGTTCTCCCCTAGACAAACGGAGGAAACTGCAGGGAGGAGAAACACTAAATACACACCTGGCTAAATTGTGACCCTCTGAAAACTTGCTTTTTATAGCTAACGTAATTATTTATATGAAGTAGCACCCTGGGGATGGACAGAAGGAAGCTGAGGTATTATTCCTTTTTTATCTCCTCTAACATGGCTTTCTTTTTGAAGATATCATTTCTGCCCCTCCTCATGCATGTTTTTAGAATCTTATTCCTAATCCATAGTTTGCTGCGACATGCTGGTGTTAACGCCACCTGGCCTGTCTTATCTTCAGACGTGGGCTAGCACAAGCGACCCATCTGTCTCCTTCTCCAGCTCCGTGTACGTAAATAACTTCCATACCTGAAAGGAACAAAATGAATCTGTGGGACTTAATAAATGATAAGGATAGGAATGTAATTTCCAGAAAGCTCTGAAAGCAATGGAGAGTATCAATAACAACAACAACAAAAACTAATACAAAGATAACTTCAAAACAACAACATTCTTTTAAAGAGCCAACTTGCATGAGACTGTGGGATGAAAGCTCATTTATCATCCCCTTATTCATCAGCTTATGAAAAATTATTGTATTAAGAAGGTTCACTGTTTCTTAGAGATATAAAGCCAGAAAATCGATTTATGATTCATGGGGAGTAATGATAAGTACTAGCAATGGGCACTTTGCAAACCTTTAAGTTTCTTTTACCCACACTTAATGGCATGGTTGAAGTAAGAAAGTCTGAATCAAAATAACATTTTTATTTATAATGGTTTAAAATGAGTCTTTCAATCTAAAAAATCTAGGAATTCCCTTTGTCCTTAGATAGGGCATATTTTTTTATTTTTGCACTTGTCTTAAGCAAAATTTGAAATAGGTAATTTTGCCTTGCTCCAAAGTATTTTTTATTTTATTGTATTTTATTTTTTTATTGTACTTCAGGTGAAGGCTTACAGAACAAATAGTTTCTCATGAAGTAGTCATACACATATTGTTTTATGACATTGGTTAACAACCCCACAACATGTCAATACTCTCCCTTCTTGACACTGGGTTCCCCATTACCAGTTTTTCTGTCACCTCCTGCCTTTCAATCCTTACCCCAGGGCTGGTGTGCCCCTTTAGTCTTGTTTTGTTTTATGGGTTTGTCTAATCTTTGGCTGAATGGTGAACCTCAGGAGTGACTTCATTACTGAACTAAAAGGGTGTCCGGCGGCCATACTCTCAGGTTTCTCCAGTCTCTGTCAGGCCAGTAAGTCTGGTCTTTTTTGGAGTTAGAATTTTTTTCTACAATTTTCTCCAACTCTGTCCGGAAACTTCTACTGTGATCCCTGTAAGAGCAGTCAGTGGTGGTAGCTGGGCACCATCTAGTTGTGCTGGACTCAGTCTGGTAGAGGCTGTGGTAATTGTGCTCCATTAGTCCTTTGGACTAATCTTTCCCTCGTGTCTTTGGTTTTCTTCATTCTCCCTTGCTCCCAAAGGAGTGAGACCAGTGAAGTATCTTAAATGGCCTCTCCCAGGCTTTTAAGACCCCAGATGCTACTCACCAAAGTAGAATGTAGAACATTTTCTTTATAAACTGTGTTATGCCGGTTGAGCTAGGTGTTCCCTGAGACCATGGTCCTCACAGCCTTGAGCCCAGTAATTCAGTCCCTCAGGGAATTTGGATGTATCTGTGGAGCTTCCATGACCTTGCCTCTGACAAGTTGTGCTGGCTTCCCCCCTACTGTGTACTGTCTTACCCTTCACCAAAGTTACAACTTATCTATTATCTATTTAGTGTTTTTCCATCCCCACGCCTCCTCTCCCTCATAACCATCCAAAATTATTTCTTTTTGTGCGTAAACATTTTCATGAGTTTTTACAGTAGTGGTCTCATACAGTATTTGTCCTTTTGTGATTGACTTATTTCACTCAGCATAATGTCCGCCAGATTCATCCATGTTGTGAGATGCTTCGCAGATTCATTATTGTTCTTTATTGTTGTGTAGTACTCCATTGTGTGTATGTACCATAGTTTATCCATTCATCTGTTGTTGGGCAGCTAGGTTGCTTCCATCTTTTTACTACTGTGAACAATGCTGCAATGAACATGGGTGTGCATATGCCTATTTGTGTGACAGCCCTTATTTCTCTAGGTTATATTCCTAGGAGTGGGATTGCTGGATCATATGTTATTTCTATTTCTAGCTTTCTAAGGAAGCACCATATTGTTTTCCAAAATGCTTGTACCATTTTGCATTCTCACTAGCAGTGCATAAGGGTTCCAATCTCCCTGCAGCCTCTCCAAATTTTGTTATTTTTCTGTTTTTTTGATTTGTGCCAGTGATGCTGGGTTGAGATGGTATCTCATTGTGGTTTTGATTTGCATTTCTCTAATGGCTAGTGATCGTGAGCATTTCCTCATGTGTCTGTTAGTCGCTTGAATGTCTTCTTCGGTGAAGTGTCTGTTCAATTCCTTTGCCCATTTCTTAATTGGATTATTTGTCTTTTTGTTGTAGAGACATTGGATTTTCCTGTAGATTTTAGAGATTTGACCTTTGTTGGATTTGTAATAGCCAAAAATTTTTTCCCAGTCTGTAGGTTCTATTTTTACTCTTTTGATGAAGTCTTTTGATGAGCATTAGTGTTTAATTTTTAGAAGATCTCAGTTATCTAGTTTATCTTCTGGAGTTTGCGTGTTGTTAGTTACGGTTTTTATCCTGTTAATGCCATGTATGAGGGCCTCCAGAGTTGATTCTATTTTTTCTTCTATGATCTTTCTAGTTTTGGGTTTTATATTTAGGTATTTGATCTATTTTGAATTGGTTTTTGTGTATGGTGTGAGGTATGGGTCCTGTTTCAATTTTTGCAGGTGGACCTCCAGTTTTATCAGCATCATTTGTTAAAAAGATGGTCTTTTCCCCATTTGATGGACTTTGGGCCTTTGTCAAAGATCAGGTGAGCATAGGTGGATGGATTTACATCTGGATTCTCAATTCTGTTCCATTGGTCTATCTACCTGTCATTGGAGCAGTACCAGGCTGTTTTGACTACCATAGCTGTATAGTAGGTTCTGAGGTCAGGTAATGTGAGTCCTCCTACTTTATTCCTCTTCTTTAGTAGTGCTTTACTTATCTGGGGCCTCTTCCCTTTCCTTGTAAAGTTAATGATCAGTTTTTCTATCTCTTTAAAGAATGTTGTTGGTATTTATATTGGGATTGAATTATATTTGTAGATTGCTTTGGGTAGAATTGTCATTTTCACACTGTTGAGTCTACCTATCCATGAGCATGGTATGTTTTTAATTTAGGTAGATCTCTTTTAGTTTCTTGCAGTAACACTTTGTCATTTTCTTTGTATAGGTCTTTCGTCCCTGGTTAGATTTGTTCCTTTTTTCTTTTTAGGGGCTATTACAAATGATATTGTTTTCCTGACTTCCTTTTCATCATTCTCTTTATTGGTGTATAGGAATCCAACTGATTTTTGTATGTTTATCTTGTATCCTGCTACTCTGTTGAATCTTTCTATCAGTTCCAGTATATTTCTCATGGAGTTTTTACTGTTTTCTATGTATAGTATCATATCATCTGCAAACAGGGACAGTTTAACTTCATTACCAATTTGGGTGCCCTTTATTTCTTTTTCTTGCTTTATTGCTCTAGCTAGAAGTTCCAGCACAATGTTAAATAGGAGTGGTGATAAAGGGCATCCATGTCTTGTTCCTGTTCTCAAGGGGAATGTTTTCAGCCTCTCTCCATTAAGAATGATGTTGGGAGGAGTTCCGGCAAAATGGCGGTCTAGGCAGAAGCATCACGACGTCCCTCCACAGGGAAGATCCGAAAAACTAAGCCGAACAGAGAATACAACAAACCTGAAACCCTAAAACATCAAAAGAAGAGATAAAGAACTCAGCCAAGCGCCCAATGGAGTGACAGAACTGACAGAGAATGGAGAGTGAGGAGAGATTCATGCAGAGGTCCCCTACCAGCTAACACAGTGCAGATCCACCATCTTGGACTCCTATCAGAGACCAGCAAACGGGGGTACGAGAAAGCAGCCTCACGGAGCGTCCAGCGGGAGACCAAATAACCGGTAATTTGCGGTGTGTGCTTTCCCACCC
>NW_004443973.1:17769691-17802512 GCF_000243295.1 Trichechus manatus latirostris
TTGTGGGGTGGTTAACCAATGTCATAAAACAACATGTGTACTACTGTTTCATGAGAAACTATTTGTTCTGTAAGCCTTCACCTGAAGTACAATAAAATATTTGAAAAAAAAAAAAGAATGATGTTGGCTGTTGGTGTTGCATTGATGCTATTTATTATGTTGAGAAATTTCCCTTTTATACCTATTTTATTGAGAGTTTTTATCAGAAATGGGTGTTGGACTTTGTTGAATGCCTTGTCTGTGTCGATTGAGATGATCATGCGATTCTTTTATTTATGTGGTGGATTACATTGATTGATTTTCTAATGTTAAGATATCCTTGCATACCTGATATGAATCCTACTTGGTCGTATTTTTTTTTGGGTATTTTTTTTTTTGATATGATGCTAAATTCTATTGGCTAGAATTTTGATGAGAATTTTTGCATCTCTATACATGAGAGATATTGGTCTGTAATTTTCATTTTTTGTGATGTCTTTACCTAGTTTTGGTATCAGGGTTATTTTGGCTTCACAGAATGAATTCAGAAGTATCCCTTCCTTTTCTATGATCTGAAATAGTTTGAGTAGTACTCTTGTAAGCTCTTCATGAAGCCATCTGGGCTAGGGTTTTTTTTTGTTGGGAGTTTTTTTTATTACCTTTTCAATCTCTTCTCTTGTTATGGGTCTATTCAGATTTTCAACATCATTTTGTGTTAGTTTGGGCAAGTAGTGTGTTTCTAGAAATTTGTTCATTTCCTCTAGGTTTTCAAATTTATTGGAGTATAGTTTTTCATAATACTCTGTTATGATCCTTTTTTATTTCAATTGGGTCTATTGTAAAGTCTCCCATTTCATTTCTTATTTGGGTTATTTGCGTCCTCTCCTGTTTTTCTTTTGTCTGTTTCGCCACTGCTTTGTCAATTTTGTTGATCCTTTCAGAGAATCAACTTTTGGTTTTATTGATTCTTTCTACTGATTTCTATTCTCTATTTCATTTATATCTGCTCTGATCTTTATTATTTCCTTTCTTCTGGTGGCTTCTATTTTGATCCATGGACTTGGGACATTCCAGCCTCTACAATCGTGTGAGCAGTTTCCTTTATATAAATCTCTCTATATATATATTTATACGCTTTACTGGTTTTGCTTCTCTAGTGAACCCAGCCTAAGACAGCTCATAGCTCTCCTCACTCTCTGTTTTCTGTCAGTTTCTTATCCCTTTCGGTGCCTGGTTGAGTTCTTTATCTCTTCATTTAAAGGTTAGGGTTCCAGGATTGATGTTTGTCTCTGTTTTACTTAGTTTTTCGGATCTTTGCGGCGGAGGGACAGTGTGGTGCTTCTGGCCATAGCGCCATGTTGACTCCACCCCCAAATATCACCTCTTTTGCAACTTCTATGTACATTTATAGAAGTTTCAATTTTAGGTTCTTTTTCTTTTACTCTTTAATTCTGAATCATTTTTAGGTATTTTTTACCAGTCCTGTACTACCAGAAGGAAAAACATTGCATATATAAATATAGGAGATTGAATGTATGGGAGAAAGATGAAGTAGTCTGCTTCTGTAAAAATTTACAGCCTTGGAAACCCTATGAGGCAGCCATACTCTGCCCTATAGGGTCGTTATGAGTCGGAATCAACTTGATGGCAGTGGGTAATTAAATGTAGCACGTCCAAACAATGCAATCATGTGCAAAAAAGTATTTATTGGGTATAAGTGAAAAAAAACTGTTAGGAAACATTGATTCAAAGACTAGCATAATTTATTTTCATTAAATTAATTGATTCAAAACACTATTCATCTCCAAAGTTTTATTTATTTTTACCAAATCCGGGAAATCTTTTTGGCAAACATATATGCATCCCTCCAATGGAAGCCAATAATCTGAAGCTGCCTCCTAGCTGCTTGGGTTTCACTGTACCCTTAGAGGGGAGGTTTTCTAAAGAAGTTGTAATGCAGCACATGCAAGCCAAACATAAGATTTATCAAAAGATCCTGAAAGAAAGACTACCAAAGTGGAGCAACAAAGAGAAAGACGACTTTATTTAAAACTTCTAGCAGAAAGGTCAGTCTGAAAGTGAGACTACCCTGCCTTCTGGCAGTCAGCAGAAATTTGATATATTACAGGTATTCAGGCTGAACAGAAGAAAGAGAAACAAGGAAATAAAATGTATGAAGCAAGGCAAATGTTCTATTATCAGATTTCCAAAGTAGATGCCCTAAACCAGAAATGTACATTACGAAGGTTTTAGTTTAGCAAAGAAAACGGCCAGTTTAGGCAAATTCAGGAGAATATACCCCGTGGTTTGGAGTTTAGCAAGATGTTAGATTCTTTTGATTAGGAATTTGCAACTCTTAAGTAGTTGTCACGGACTGAATTGTGTCCCCTAAAAATATCTGTCAATTTGGCTCGGTCAGATTGTTGTGTGATTGTCCACAATTTTGTCCTCTGATGTTATTTTCCTGTGTGTTGTAAATCCTATCTCTATGATGTTAATAAAATGGGATTAGAGGCAGTTATGTAGACTCAATCTACAAGATTAATCTACAATTTAAGCCAATCTCTCCTGAGATATAAAAGAAAGAAGAGAGCAGAGAGACAGGGGGACCTCTTACTACAAAGAAACAAGAGCCAGGAGAGGAGCATGCCCTTTGGACCCGGGGTCCCTGAGCTGAGAAGCTCCTAGTCCAGGGGTAGATTGATGACAAGGACCTTCCTCCAGAATCAACAGAGAGAGAAAGCCTTCTCCTGGAGCTGATACCCTGAATTTGGACGTCTAGCCTACTAGACTGTGAGAGAATAAACTTCTGTTTGTTGAAGCCATCCACTTATGGTATTACTGTTATAGCAGCACTAGCTAACTAAGACAGTAGCGATTATCAAAATAATTTTCAGTTTTTAGAATTGTTGCTGTACCTTACCCCTCTTAGACTATAGAATGTATAGTCTATAGAATATTGCTGTTATTGTGGTTAGTTGTTGTGGAGTGGGCTGTCTACTCATGGTGACCCCATGCACAATGATCTTATCCATCGGGTTTCCGTTGGCTGATTTTTTGGAAGTAGATCACCAGGACTTTCCTCCTAGTCTGTCTTAGTTTGCAAGCTCTGCTAAAATCTGTTCAGTGCCATAACAACACACAAACTTCCACTGACAGATAGGTGGTAGCTGCACTTGAGGCGCATTGGCCTAAAGTTGAACCTGGGTCTCCCACATGGAAGGTAAGAATTCTACCACTGGATCACCACTGTCTCTCACAGACTATAGAATATATGTGTTATAGCATATAGAACATAATCCCCTCTCTGCCAAAATCAAAATGCAGCCTCAGAAAAATGTGTCATAGGAGCCTCGTAACTCCAGAAGCAGTCAATATTATATCATTCTGAAATTACTGAGTCCAAATAGGGGAATCCAACTTGTATTCTGCAACTTTTGTCTCTCAATTCAGAGAACCTTGACTGGCATGGGTGACTGAGCCAGCCACTCTTTCAGGCAGGCGACTGATACAACAGGTTTGGTCAAGTTAACCTACCGGACTTCTCTTACTTCTGATCCTATATTTTATCAGTGGGGACCTATGGAATACGGCATATAAGCCCTCTGGAATTGAGTCATTCCATGTTGGGGGTCCTGGGCATTAAGTCGTCTAGTGATTCATATCTCTAGAGGACTTCAAAATCACCTGGGGAACTTTTTTTTTTTTTTTAGTATCAATGCCTGGAGCCCAGTCTACATATTCTGATTTAATTGATGTTGGTAGGGGCCCTTGTTCTGATATGCTTTTTAAAAGTACTTTTTAGGAGATTTTAATGTGTAACCATTGTTTAGAACCGCTGTTGTAGACTAGACATCTAAAACGTTAATACACAATAAAAATCACTTAAGGATCTTATTAAAATGCAGATTCTGATTCAGTAGGTTTGAGCCAGGACCTGAGGTTTTGCATTTTTAAAAACTCCCAGCTTTTGCTGATGCTGCCCTTCTGTGGACCAGACTTTGAGTTTCAAGGTTTCAGAGGGACTGTTTCTGCTAAAGTGAATGAACAATGAACAAGTAAATTAACCTTCCCAAGTCATATATGGTAAAGTTTATTCTGAACTTACTGCAGGCTGGTGGGAAGTAGGGTGTAGAGCTGCTTAACCATGGTGAAGGTACAGTAAGCATATAGACATGCTCGCTCATCCATCAAGTCTAAGTCATTACTGACTGCTACCCCTGTACCTGCACTGCCACCACCTGGGTCCTGCAGGAAAGACATAATCTTTGGGACTGGGCCTCTCAAAAGATTCTGAGCAAGACGCCAAGTGGGTGAAGCTCTAAGAACCCCACCCTGCTTTAACCAAAGCAAATTTCTGGAACTCCACCTTCTTAATTCAGCTCAGCTATGATCAATTACACCATTCAGCTCTCCTCTACACTTTCGAGATTTGAAAGTATTATATATTTTTACATTATGAGGAGAGGCTAAGATACAAAAGGAAGTGGGGTTGAAAAAGGAAAATAATTTGTCAAACTGAATTGTCTGTAGTATGAAAATGTGCTATAACATGTCAATAACGTCCTGTTCCTGAGGGGCTCCTGACAGGGCTTTTAGTGATACATGCATGTGCACGCATGTGTGTGTCTGTGTGTGTGTGTGTGTGTGTGTGTATGCCTGCACACATCAATACTCATTACAATAAGATTTGATCTTAAGTGCATTGCACACTGAATAGGTACACCGAAAAAAAAAAAAAAAAAAAAGAATTTGACACTACATGTCAAAACTATTAGGGTATTGACATAATGCATCAGCTCAAGCTAAAACAACAATTATACTTTCTACTCATTTTAATAAAGCTAAAGGCATCTCTATTTTATTATTTTCTGACTTTATCTCCTAGAATTAAACAACTTATCTTTTTGGATTATTAAAATGGGGATGATATGACCATCCATTTGTCTTGGTATATTCTCTTTAACAGCGAGAAAGCAACCCAGATTTTTAAATGACAGTATCCATATAGCTTGCCCGGAATGACATACAAATTTTAAAAGACTCCTCAATAAGTATTAAAGTCTGTGAAGTTTGTCTATTTAGAGTTCTGACTGCTAACTGGCTAGCTTCTGCTTACATATTTATATCTCAGATTCTAGATTTATGTAGTTTTCTTTTAGAGTTTATACCCTATTTAAACCAATAATAAAATTCATCTATTAAATTCTTAGTCAGAAATTCCAAAGGCCTGTTGATAAATGCTTTGCTTAAAACCCTTTCATGTTAGTATTTTTACTAGTAGTACAACTCTGCAGTAAAGGTAATTCTCCAGATATCTCTAAAATGCTGTTTTCAATATAACTTTTTCTGTCTTAGGGTTCCCTGTTCTTGTCCTCAAGATACCCTCAAAGCTTAGCTAAGAGTTAGATATCCCCTGAAAGTGATAAACCAACAAAGAAGAAAAATTCAGTGCCTACAATGTATCCATTTCTCTATTAGGCACTCTATGGAAGAAAACACTGGAGAGTTTTGATTAGTTTGTTCCTTCTCTTTGCATTTGCGTTAATTCTCTATGATGGCCTAACTGTTCTCCCTGCTTCCAAATGTGCCCCCTAACAGTGACTCTCCACAGCTAAAAAGTTATCCTATAAAATCATATGTAATGGAATGGCATATGAAGTATTTCTCTGTGGCAATAATTTAACTCCTTTTCTTATAATAATTCTCAGCTTAGTTTGCAATGAACAAGGATTGCGAACAGCTAAAATGAATTTAGGTATTGTGATGTTCAATGTTGTGTGTCAACATGGCTGGTCCACAATTCTCAATTCTCAGTGGTTTGCCAGTTATGATGTAATTTAGCAGTCGTGTGATGATGTAATCACTTCCATGATAAGATTTTATACAATGTGATCACCTCCATAATGGGATCTACTTTGAGTAGGCAATCAGTTGAAAGGGAGTTTCCTTGGGTATGTGGCTTGCACTGAATATAAGTGAACATTCTATCAATGACTCTGGACTTATTGGTAAAACGTTTGCCTGCTAAAGGGTGGGAAATTAATCCCACAAAAATTCAGGAGTCTTCACCTCAGTGAAATTTCTAGGGCTCCAGTGGTGTGGGGCATGTCAAGATATTCCTTGTAAATGAAGGGTAAGTTATTGCATCTGGCTGTTCCCACAGCTAAAAAGGAGGCATAATACCTAGTGGGCCTCTTTGGATTTTGGAGGCAACATATTCCTCATTTGGGTGTGCTACTCCAACCTATTTATCAAGTGACTCAAAAGGCTGCTAGTTTTGAGTGGGGACCAGAACAAGAGAAGGCTCTGCAACAGGTTCAGGCTGCTGCGCAAGCCGCTCTGCCACTTGGACCATATGATCCGGCTGATCCAGTGGTGCTTGAAGTGGCAGTGGCACACAGAGATACTGTTTGGAGTCTTTGGCAGGCCCCAATTGGTGAATCATAGTGCAGACCCTTAGATTTTGGAGCAAAGCCCTGCCATCTGCAGATAACTACTCTCCTTTTGAGAAACAGCTTTTGGCTTGTTTCTGGGCCTTAGTAGAAACTGAACACTTAACCATGGAACACCAAGTCACTGTGTGGCCTGAGCTGCCCATCATGAACTGGGTGTTGTCTGACCCACGGAGTCATAAAGTTGGACATGCACGGTAGCACTCTGTCATTAAACAGGAGTTGTATATACAAAATCAGACCCAAGCAGGACATGAAAGCACAAGCAAGTTGCATGAGGAAGTGACCCAAATGCCCATGGTCTCCACTCTTGTCACATATCCTTCCATCTCCCAATCTGCACTCATGGGGAGTTCCTTATGGCCAGTTGACTGAAGAAGAGAAAACTCGTGCCTGGTTTACAGATGGTTCTGCGTGATATGCAGGCACCACTTGAAAGTGGACAGTGGCAGCATTACAGTCCCTTCCTGGGACCTCTTTGAAGGACAGTGGTGAAGGGAAATCCTCCCAATGGGCAGAACTTTGAGCAGTGCACCTGGTTGTTCACTTTGCTTGGAAGGAGAAACGGCCAGATGTGCAATTATATACTGATTCATGGGCTGTGGCCAATGGTTTGGCTGGATGGTCAGGGATTTGGAAGGAATATGATTGGAAAATTGGAGACAAGGAGGTGTGGGGGAGAGGTATGTGGATAGACCTCTCTGAATGGGCCAAAGAAGTGAAGATATTTGTGTCTCATGTGAACACGCACCAAACGGTGACCTCAGCAGAGGATGATTTTAACAATCAGGTGGATAGGATGACGTGTTCCGTGGAAACCAGTCATCCTCTTTCCTCGGCTTCTCCCATCATTTGCTGTGAACAAAGTGGCCATGGTGGCAGAGATGGAGGTTATGCATGGGCCCAGCAGCATGGACTTCCACTCACCAGTGCTGACTTGGCTACAGCCACTGCTGAATGCCTAATCTGCTGGCAGCAGAGACCAAAACTGAATCCCTGATATGACACCATCCCTTGAGGTGATAGCCAGCAACCTGGTGGCAAGGTGATCACATTGGACAACCTCCATCATGGAAAGGGCAGCGTTTTGTTCTTACTGGAATAGACACTTACTCTGGATATGGATTTGCCTTACCTGCACACAACGCTTCTGCGAAAACTACCATTTGTGGACTCACAGAATGCCTTATCCACCATCCTATTATCCCACACAGCATCTCCTCGGATCAAGGGACTCACTTTACAGCAAATGAAGTGCAGCAGTGGGCCCATGCTCATGGAATTCACTGGTCTTGCCATGTTCCCCATCATCCTCAAGTAGGTGATTTGATAGAATGATGGAATGATCTTCTAAAGATACAGTTAAGATGCCAGATAGGTGGCAATACCTTGCAGGGTTGGGGCACTGTTTTCCAGGAGGCTGTATATGCTCTAAACCAGCATCAAATATATAGTGCTGTTTCTCCCATAGCCAGGATTCATGGATCCAGGAATCAAGGGGTGGAAATGAGAGTGGCACCTCTCACTATTACCCCTAGTGACACATTCACAAGATCTCTGCTCCCTGTCACTGCAACCTTATGCTCTGCAGGTCTAGAGATCTTAGTTCCAAAGGGTTGAATACTGGAGACACATCACTGATTCCTTTGCACTGGAAGCTAAGAATGCCACCTGGCCAGTTTGGGCTCCTTATGCCTCTGGATCAAGAGGCAAAGAAGGGAGTTACCATATTGGCTGGTGAGATTGATCCTGATTACCAAGAGGAAATCGGATTGATAGTACATAATGGAGGTAAAGAAGAGTGTGTCTGGAATGCAGGAGATCCCTTAGGGTATCTCTCAGTACTTCCATGCCCTGTGATTGAAGTCAATGGAAAACGACAGTAACCCAATTCCAACATGCCCGCTAACGGCCCAGACACTTTAGGAATGAAGGTTTGGGTCACCCCACCAGGCAAAGAACCACGACCAGCTAAGGTGCTTGCTGAGGGTGAAGGGAATGCGGAATGGGTGGTGGAAGAAGCTGGTTCTAAATATCAGTTATGACCGTGTGACCATTTGCAGAAATGAGGACAGCAATTGTTATGAGTCTTTTTGCTTTGTATGTGTTCATCAAATATTTTTGTTCTCTTCACTTATAAAATATAAGATGTAAACAGGGATAGTGCATTTTCAGTTGTATGTGTGTTCGTTGTATCATGTTAGGCACAAGTATGACTTTATAATTGTCTTTATCCAGAGATTATGTGTGGTTTAAGGAGATGTGTACAGGTGCCAAGTTGACAAGGAGTGGACTGTCATGGTTAAGGTTGTGTGTCAACTTAACTGGACCATGATTCTCAGTTGTTTGGCAGTCATATGATGTTGTTATCACTTCCATGATGAGATTTGCTATCATGCGATCACCTCCACAATGGGATCTGCTGAGAGTAGCCAATCAGTTGAAAGGGAGTTTTCTTGGGCGTGTAGCCTGCATCAAATATAAGTGGACATTCTGGCAAGCCTCATTGGCTTTTGTTCACTCCAGATCCTGCAGTTGGCTCCTGTTCATCTCATCTCTGGTTCTTGGGACTTGAGCTAGCAATTTACCTGAGGTCTTGCCTGCCAATATTGGGATCCATCAATCTTCGCAGCTTATGATCAGAGCCCTGCTCTCTGACCTGTGAATCGTGGGTTTGCCAGCCCCCACAGCTATGTGAATCAGGAGAAGTGTATCAACTCGACTAGCACATGATTCCCACTACTGTATGATTGTCCATTTTGTCATCTGATGTGATTTTCCTATGTGTTGTAAGTCCTACCTCTATGATGTTAATGAAGTGGGATTAGTGGCAGTTATGTTAATGAGGAAGGACTCAATCTACAAGATTAGGTTGTGTCCTAAGTCAATCTCTTTTGAGATATAAAAGAGAGAAGTCAGCAGAGGGACAAGGGGACCTCATACCACCAAGAAACAAGAGCCAGGAGAATAGCGTGTCCTTTGGATCTGGGGTCCCTACGCTGAGAAGCTCCTCTACCAGGGAAGACTGATGACAAGGACCTTCTCCCAGAGCTGACAGAAAGAGAAAGCCTTCCCCCTGGAGTTGGCACCCTGAATTCGGACTTCTAGCCTCCTGAACTGTGAAAGAACAAATTCCTCTTTAGTAAAGCCATCCACTTGTGGTATTTCTGTTATAGCAGCACTAGATGACTAAAACAGGTATTTTCTGGAGTAAGATAGGCACAAGATGAAACATAAAAAAAAGTTTTTGTCCTTTTCCATTTTCAGGAGAAAATAAGTAAAAGAACTTGGAAGGTAGAGAAGTATTTTCTGGGAGGAAAGAGTCTTTTTGGAGCATTAGAATTTTTGCATTTTCTCTTGGGAAAGGGGCACATTGTTGGCACTTATATCTCTTCTTCACTGGTTCTCTTTTCATTGTGGTGATCTGCTTCACACATGAATCTTCCCTTGAAGACATTTTCCCCACCACCAGATAATTTTTCCTGAATTTAGGACATAGAATGGTTCTAGATGGTCTAGGGTTTGTTTCCCATTATAGATTATTGAGCACAGGAAAAGTTACTGAAGTATGGAGACACATGAAGAACGAAGGCAAAATGTTTAAGCTAATCTGGATAGGGCAAAACTTGCCCCCAATTTCTTATAGTGTGGCTGTTGGTTTGACAAGGAATCTATAGGTTTCCAGTGAGATAAAAGGCAATGCATGATAGCAAGTTTGCAAGTCACCTTCCCCCAACCCCTCGCCACTAAGAAACTTAGCGGGGCCAAAAGATCTTATTGGCTGAGAATGAATGGTAAACCTATTGTTGAAGGAGAGGTGACCGGGTAAAGTGCATTCCTCCTAGATTTTCCAACAGCAGAAAACTGTGAGCAGAATTTCCAGGGGTTAGGGAGAATAGAGGTAGGAGAGCCACAGGGAGAAGCAGACAGGCCAGCAGTGAACTGACTACAACCAGCCAGAAAACCTTCCCATTTCCTCCTACTTTCCTATGCCCCATGTAAATAGATTCTCACTGCCTAGGTGATGAATGAAAGGCAAATCCCTTGGAATTTTCTGATGAGGAGGAGATTTGGAAAGAAAACATTAAATTGTCATCAGTAACTGAGATAATTATAACATCTTCATTTGTCTGAATAGTTTGTCTAGGGACACTAAATTTTAAATTGGAGTGACCTAGTTGACCTATATGAGTTAGAAAATATCATCTGCTCTAAGGAGATGAGGGCTCCTGGGCGAAAGCAGAGGTGTAGTTATTAAATTGCCCAATGATCTCCACTACTCAACAATCAGAGCATGCCATGCTTCTGTTTAAAACTTTCCAATACCTCCTCTTTTTATTTTGAGTAAATTTCAAACCCTACCAGAGCATGCAAGACTCCAAAGGTCTGTTCCCTTCTCATTTCATGTTGGTCACTCATGGATGTAGTTGTTAGATGCTCTCAAGTAAGCCCCTGACTCATGGCGACTGCATATACAAGGTGATTGGACCTGATTTATCTAAAGTAGACCACCAGGCCTTTCTTCTTATGCCTTCTTAGTCTGGAAGTTCTGCTGAAATGTGTTCAGCATCATAGCAACATACAAGCTCCACTGACAGAGAAGTGGTGGCTGCATATGAGGCGCAATGGCCAGGGATTGAACCCAAGTCTCCTGCATGGAAGGTGAGAATCCCACCATTGAACTAACACTGCCCTCTAACTCATGCTTCTGTAATCTGACCTGCCTTTCTGATGTACAAACATATTGAACTTGTTTTCATTTCAGGCTTTCAGTACTTTTTACTTCCTCTGCTTAGAATATTCTTTTGTCAGATGACTAAGACCTTACTATGGACGTCCTTTCTAACTACCCTATCAAATGTTCCCACCCTTCCCAGGCATTCTCTGTGAACTCATTCTACTTTATTTTTCTCAAAGACTATATTATGCTCTGAAACAATCTTTTTTTTTGGTTACTTGTTTATTTTCTGTTTCCCCTTCAAGAATGTAAATTCATGAGATCAAGGAACCTGTCTCTCTTGCTCACCATTGTATTCCTAGCACATAAAACTGGGCCCAAAAGATTACAAATGCTCTATACTTATTTAGGGAATGAATGATTCAATGATAATCATCATTTTTATCAAAACACTTTTGTAAATGTTGCCCTTACAAATCAAGTTTTAAAGTGGCTCTACTTTAAAAATTTGGTTCAGAAAAGTTGTTCCCTGATAAACAAAAGGGTAACAACACAGACTAGAAGAGGGTGAAGGAGGAGAAATTACACAATATAAAGAGCCAAGCCTATCAAAGGAAGAGGAAATATAATTTCACCTTATGGCCAGAATGGGATTTTTATGGCTCTGAACCAATGGATAGAGTATAGATTGATTGCATTTAATGGTCCCAATTAATGACCCCCAACCACTCTAACATTACAGTCCCCTCCCACTCTGAGTCTGAGATCATGTGAGTTTTTTTTCTTTATTCGTAGTCATTGGAAAGAATGTCCTGAGGATAGCTTAAAGTCACCGTGCACAATGTTGAACTCTATCCCCTTTACAGTCCTCAACAAACCTATTTCTCCTGCTATAATTTTTATGTCCACGATGAAAGTCCAAAGTAAAAACTATGACTTGATCCTAAAAAACTTCCTCTCCCTGCTTTCCTCTACATCAGTTAGTAACTAGATTGTTATTTCACTCATAAATATCTCTACTATTTTGTTTCCCTTTCAATATTCTGCTATTTCTGCCCTAAAATAGAAACTCACCATTTATTGTAACCTACTGACTGATAACTGTGTCACCAGTCTAGCCTCCTCTCCATCCTCCACCCTTATGTAGAATGAGCTTTCTAAAATGCAACTACCCCCTCTCTACGCTCAGTATCCTTCAATGGCTCCTGATGACCTTTTCTCTGATATTCAAAGTCCTCAGCATGAAAGATAAGTCCCTCTCATGATCTGCTCTGTTACAGCTCTTCAGTCTTGTACTGTCCATGTTCCTTTATAGCATCCGACAGTCAATCATCCTGAACTACGTCAATTCCTTGAATGTACTATGCTATCTTGTGGCTCCATTTCTATGAATTTACTAATCCCCTATTTGGAACATTTCCCTCCACCCTGCTGATCATCTAGTACTTATTCTTCAAGACTACTCATGCCTCACTATGTCTTTGAAACCTTCCTGGAAATACATTTACCACCACCCCAACTCCACTAGCCCACCAATTCAGGCTATTATTCTTAATGGATATCTTTGGTTTTGTTTCTCTCTCCACCAGACTGAGAGCTCCTGAGTGCAGACACATGCCTTGTTAATCATGGTGCTCTCAGCATCTGGCACGTAGCAGATATTCAACAAATACAATCTGGAAGAAAGAATGAATAAATGCATGAGTGGTTTCTTTGTGTTTTCTCCTCAGTCCGGGAACAAAACTCACTTAGCTGATGAGATTTTAGGAAGGAGTTCTTGAAAGGGAGAAGGAAGTATTTACATGAAGATGGTAACTAAATGCAAAATAATGAGAAGGTGTTGAGCATAGCATGGGAGATTCTAATGAAATATTTCCTTATCACTCTTCAAAGATGATACCTCCTTAAACATAAAATACCTCTGAACAATTCTGCTACTAAATCAAGAGTCATGATGAAAGTCTAAAAGGACTATAAAATTAAACATAGCCTTGTCTGATATATAATATGTAATCACTGTATTTCCCTTTCATTTTATCCATAAAAGATTATTTGCCACAATATAGCACAATAGATTCTTCCCCTTCCTACTCAACTACCCACAAATTTTGATTATGTTTTGTTTACTGATTAGGCAGTCCCATTAAAAAATGCATGGACGTTTATATATTGACAACACCATGTGTTATTAGGAAAAAAAAGCAGCTAAACTGTCATGTTGAAAGACAATGCAGAAGATAATAAGGGGATTATAGTCAATTCTCTCTTTAATCTGACATAACAATATTCTTTAACACAAAATTATTCAAATCAGGCATTCACTTTGAGCCTTTCCCAGGTGAGGGACTGTTTAGAACTTTTGCCGACCATGAGGAACACGGGCCAGCCCTTCCTCTGCAAGTAAAACTAAGAATCATTGAAATGCATTTAGTCCAAATGTTCATTTCACTGTTATTCTGTGCCAAAATAGTATTCAAAAGAATACAGAGGGTTTTGGAAGGAAGAATTAAGAAATTATTCAAAGATTTTTCCTTTATTTCCTATATTCCTAGAAATAAAGCAGATTTCTAAGAGACATACATGAAACTATATTTGCCCTAATCATTGAGAGATAATGCCTTTTGCTTTTTTATTAATATTTTTTCCTTGGTTTATAACACCTATTGAAATTCTCTGAACCTTGTAAATTAGATCAAATAGGGTCTTACTATATGACTGCAAAGTAATCAAAATCAAATTTGAGAAAAAAAAATACAGTTGAATTCCAATATGTTGACAGTTCATAATCTTTCACCAATAACATGTGGCTTTTATCAGTGGCTTCCAAGACCTTGATTAAGAGTAATATGTGAATTTATGCACAGAGTTAGGGACTACCAGAGAGAGATTTGAAGTAAGGACATACCACTGGATGCTCTTCAAATTACATGCTGTAGGCCTGCTCTAATTAAGACGATTACCGTCGTTGTTAGGTGCCCTCGAGTTGCTTCCGACTCATAGCAGCCCTATGTACAACAGAACAAAATACTACCTGGTCCTTTGCCATCTTCACAATCATTGTTATGTTTGAGCCCATTGTTGCAGCCACTGTGTCAACCCATTTCGTTGATAGTCTTCCTCCTTTTTGCTGACCCTCTCTACTTTACCAAGCATGATGTTCTTCTCCAGGGCTTGGTCCCTCATAATAAAATGTCCAAAGTACGTGAGATGAAGTCTCCCTCCTTGCTTCTAAGGAGCATTCTGTCTGTACTTCTTCCAAGACAGATTTGTTTGTTCTTTTGGCAGTTCATTGTACATTCAATATTCTTCACCAACACCATAATTCAAAGGTGTCAATTCTTCTCCAGTTTTCCTTATTCATTGTCCAGCTTTCCCATGAATATGAGGCAATTGAAAATATCATGGCTTGGCTCAGGCGCACCTTAGTCCTTAAAGTGACATCTTTGCTTTTTAACATTTTAAAGAGGACTTTTGCAGCAGATTTGCCCAGTGCAATGCATTGTTTGATTTCCTGACTGTTGCTTCCATAGGTGTTGATTCTGGATATCCTTGACAGCTTCAATCTTCTCTTCATTTATCTTGATGTTACTTATTGGTCCAGTTGTGAGGATTTTTGTTTTCTTTATGTTGAAGTGTAATTCATACTGAAGGCTGTAGTCTTTGATCTTCATCAGTAAGTGCTTCAAGTCCTCTTCACTTTCAGCAAGCAAAGTTGTGTCATCTGCATAGCGAAGGTCATTAATGAGTCTTTCTCCAATCCTGATGCCCCGTTCTTCTTCACATAGTCCAGCTTCTCCAATTATTTGCTCAGCATACTGATGGAACAATTATGGTGAAAGAATACAACCCTGACACACACATTTCCTGATTTTAAACCACGCAGTATTCCCTTGTTGACTACTTATGCTTTGGATGTAATCTTCATTCTAGAAATTGAATTAATATTTTGGAAAAATAAAATCTACTCTGAATTTATTGAATGTGTTCAATATTTTTATTCAATTCTTGCATCAGATAGCTGTGTGGAAATAACTGTTAGTCTGAATAACCTATGGACTGATCAATGCAACATATCTTAAGTGTAATGTAGGTACTTTGTTGTTTCTTTCACTTGTTTGGGAAACTTGTTTAAAACGAACACTTCTAGGCACCACCCATAGAATTTCTAATTCCTTAGATCTAGGACAAATACTTTGAGGCCAGACTGGCACCAATCTTAAGACCAGCACTGGGGGAGCTACTGAGATACAGCATGCTGATAGAGGCTCTTACAGAGTCAGAAGAGCCAGGATTCAAAGGTCTCCATAGATTTTTTATGATAATTAACGTAGATGTACAATGCTTAGCACAGTACATGGCACATAGTAAATGCTCAGTTTAAGTGTTAATTGTTATTGCTATTGTTTTCATATAAGATCAATATCTATATTTTTATTAAGCATTAATACTGTAATGTAACATGAATATATTAAATTTTATCAATATATTTCTCACTTTTTTGGGGTGGGGGAAAAGCAAATATCAGTCTATTTAGACGGGCATTTTTTATTAAAGCCGTCATGCAACCCTTATATTTAAGGAGATACCCTTTCATTTATGCAGAATTTCCCATGTAAAGTGTGTGCAGGGATAAAGTTTACTAATTGAATCATATTCTTCTAGGGAAGCATAAGATAGTGGAAGAAAAAATGGAGGCTTTGGAGTATTTTGTGTATATTTGATTTCAAATCCCAGCTCTGCAACTCGGTAGCTTTGTGACCTTAACCATTCTGAAACTCAGTTTTCTCATTTATATACAAACTTTATAAAATTGATATAAAAATTGAATTAGTTTCTGCATGTGAATCATGTATCTGGAATATACGGTAGGCATATAAAAGGTCAGTTCTCCTCTTTGGCCCCTTTCCCATTCCCAGTGTAATCCAATAAATTAGAATTCATCCACTATTCACAATGAAGTTTTTTTATATGTATTTGCACCAATAAAACGTCTAATGATTTAGAGTTTCGACTTAAACATAACACTTTATTTTGTAACCTCAATACATGTCTTCAAAATTGAGTACTATCTTAGAGTTTCAAGTTTATGGCATTGGGAGCTGTGCCTGAGTGAGATTGGCAGAATCAGATGCACTTGGAACATATATTCTAATGAAATGAATGCTTGGAATGTAGATTAAGAGAGGAATTTACTTTATATTAAGACATGAATAACTTGCAAGTTCTTTGAGCATGGCAGATATATGCATGGTTAAGAAGGAGGACTTTGAAATTAAACTGCCTCTTGCTAAATCACAGCTTTTCCACGTGTTATCTGTGGCTTTGGGCAAGTTACTCTTCCCCTCTAAGCCCCAATCTGTGCTTTTATAAGATGTGGATTATGATAGCAGCCACCTGATAGGACAAGAATTAAATGACATAATGCAATAAAGGAGCCCTGGTGATGAAATGGTTAAGTGCTAGGCTGTTAACAGAAAGGTCGGTGGTTCAAATTCACCCAGCAGCTTCACTGGAGAAAAGACCTGGCAATCTGCTCCCCTAAAGACTACAGCCTAGGAAACCCTACGGGGCAGTTCTACCCTGTCCTATAGGATCACTATGAGTCAGAATCGACTCTAGGGCATGCAACAACAACAACAATGCAATTAAGTTCTTAGGAAATAAAACTATGACTTGTTTTAATTACAGATAATAAATACTAGTGGCACTACAATATAATTTGAATACCCTCAAAGCAATGGACATTATCCTTAAAGAATAAGCTTCTTGATGGTTCCCCAGGAGGACAGGTAACTTATCATTGCCCGTTCTATCTTACCACTTATCATCAGAAACTCCTCCTCACATATGTCCACTTGTCCCGTTCCCCAGCCTTCTCCCCAGCTCTTTCCCATGTTATCTGTAGGAGAAGAGTTTCATTGTAAGTCAATCTTCTTATACTTCAGAGTACTCACAGAATGTTACTTGTGCCCCTTTGCCTTCAGTGAAAGTTGGATTTTTCTTGCTGTAACTTTTTGGAGAAAGTACGCTTAGTTAGCCATACCCGCTTTGTTTCAGGTGTCAGAGGAAATATCAGTAGGAACCAAACAGCTTATGTCACTTCAAGACCATTACTCTTCTACTCTGATGTAGAAAATCCCACCTCTTTCAAGGTTCATGTCATCTATCTTCTGTCCAACCTACCATGTGCAGATCTCCTGGTCAGAGAGCCTCATTATGTAAGGTCTTTAACAAATGACTTACAGTTGGTCTTTCCGTCTTTATTCCTGCGGAATCACAGAAGCATCTAAGGCTATGTGTAAACCACACAGCAGCCTCATCATTGATATTTTTCTCCCTCTTATTTAAAAAGTCTTTACCTATCCTCTGCAGTTGAAGGACTATATCCTCCTGATGGTCATTTTCTGCGGACCTCACCATTCATTCAAATATGTATTTAAGCATCTACTATGTGTCAAGTTCTTCTGAGTATACAGCAGTGATCCAAACAGACAAAATCCCTGTGCTCATGGAACTTGCTTTTACCAAGGACTATTCTAACCTTGGAGCCCTGGTGGCCCAGTGGTTAAGTGATACAGCTGCTAACCAAAAGGTCAGCAGTTCAAATCTACCAGTCGCTCCTTGGAAACCCTATGGAGCAGTCCTACTCTGTCCTCTAGGGTCACTATTGGTCGGAATTGACTTGATGGCAACGAGTTTGGTCTTTGCTTTACTCTAACCTCAATGTTTACATTCCATTTTCCCAGTATGCCTGCACCCTGTCTTCTCTGACACCTCTGCATCTTTAATAAAGCTTTAATTTTCTCCCAGGCTAATGCTTCATTCTTCGCTTTAATTACCTTTTTAGACTCTACAGTGTGTCAATGTTTTAATCATTGTCTGGTATCTTATCAATGCACCTTGTCCTGGGCCACCTCCAATCCATGAGTCCACTGCTTTGATTTAATTTTAGTACATAATTCCTTTGCCACTGGCTGTAGAGTACCGCTAAAGAAAATCACAGAGCAAAATTTATGTGAACTACTATAAAATTAAAGTGTTCATCTTCAGAGAGTGTTTCAATGGAGTAAGGCAGATGATTTTCTATTCCTGGTCACATTTTAAGATGTTATCAACTTCATCATTCTACCCAAAAACCCTGCTACTCGTTCATATCCTTATCTCTGAACAGATGACTCTTCTTCCTGCTTGGCAAGAATACAAGGTCACTCAAAGATAAATTTCTTTGCTATCTGTACTTAGCCACACTTGTGCCCATTTACATTTTCTTCATTCATTCCACAAATATTTATTGAGAACCTGTTGTTCCAACTTATGGTAACCCTATATACAACAGAACGAAACACTACCCAGTCCTGCACCATGCTCACAATCATTGCTATGTTTGAGCCCAATTGAGAAACTACCATGCTTCAATATCTCTTCTGGGTACTTGGGATACATCAGAGGATAAACTGACAAAGATTTCTGCATTCATGTAGTTTACATTCTAACAAGAAAAATGGGCAGTAAGTAAAGATATAAATACATATATGTTTTCATGTATTTATCATAGTAAAGATCCATTGTGGTGCAATGGTTAAGCACTTGGGTGTTAACCGAGAAGTTGGCAATTCGAACCCACCCTGAGGCTCCATGGGAGAAAACCCTGGCGACCTCTTCTGTAAAGATTACAGCCAAGAAACCCCTATAGAGCAGTTGTGCTCTATCACATGTCATTGCTATGAGTTGGAATTGACTCGACAGCACCCAACAACATTTATCATAGCTATTGCTTATTGCAATACAATATTTCATGGATCAACGCTATAGAAAAAAATATAATATATATACTATTGGTATTATGGGTCAGCGTTATGGAAAAAAAGCAAAAGTAAAGCAAGGTTAAGGGGATTAGGAGTGTCGGGGTGCTTACCGTATTAAATAGAATGATTATGGGAGGCCTCATTGAGGAAGTGAGTGTTGAGCAAAGATTTGAGAAATGAGAAGTTCACACAGTCTCAGAGCTAGGCTCCAGGCTCAGAAGAAAAGGAACCACTTAAATCACACAAGTTGAATTCTCCATCCAGGCCTGACCCTTCCCCACTGCTCTCCAGTTTTGGCATCCTATTCAACCTATTATTCCTCTTCTCACTGTAATGTGTAATATCTTTGTCCCCCTAAACATGATGTGATCTTTCCAACTCAAATAAACATGGAGACATCTTCTTTCACTCTGGACCAGATCTAGTTATTTCTTCTCCTCTTGCCAAGTAAGTTATGTGAAAACAAAAACAAAGAGCAGATGTTACAATCTAATGGTCTATAAACCCAATAGGTCTCATGAATGTATTTATTTTGCCACAATTGTGTTTTGAGAAAAATAAATTTTAATTTAATTCAATTTGGATAAGGGCACGGTTCCTACCATTCCCTGTCATATTATACACTGCTTACTTCATATATTTATGTTGCCTGTTTGGTCCCTAAATCATTTGAGTTGTAAACTTGGACCTAGATTTCTAGGTAAATCTGATGGCAGACTAACAGGTGTTTTTGGAAATTGACCAACATTTTGATCACACTATTTACAAAAATTTCCAAAATTAAAAAAAGAATCTGGTAATAGAAGCACAAACTAATAATAAGGAAGTTTCATGTAATAACATTTAGGGGATTTAACTTCATAATTTTTGGAAATGATTAGTTATTTGATTAGATGTAATCCACCTTCATAGACAGGATAGCACTGCTTTGCAAAGAATGAAAAAAAATTATGAATTGTCCCTAATATATTTTTGTGTTTCGGATTCAAAAGCAACTTTGATCTAAAATATACGTTCACACTCCTACTACATGGGAATTATCCTCTGAGTCACACAGGATCATGCTCCTCACTTTACCTAATCCTAGTAGTGTAACTATTTCTACCTCCAGTTAGAGAATATACTACCAGTACAACAGAGTAAGAAGTAAATGAGATTGAACAGTGTTGGGAGGTTTCCTCAAAAAACTTGCTATTTTTTGAGAATTTGACACAAACAAAAATCTGTGAGCAGTGCATCCTGGTAACGTGTGTGTGTGTGTGTGTGTGTATGTGTGTGTGTGTGATTATGTGGCTATTCTGGGTATAAAACTCTTGAGTTCTTGCTATGCCAACAGCCATGTTTTGAACAAAAGACTAGAGTGATGGTTTTACATTTAGGTTGCAATTGTTTGTACCATTTTATCCTACTTGATTGACATAACAAATTAGTCCAGGGCATGGTGCATGAATTAAATCAGTAATCTTTAGGATCATCAGTGACCTAAGACAAAGATTGGTATAAAAGATCTGCCTAAGGCTAACTCAGAAAGTTTGTCTCTTAGGAAGTTTGAGTGCAAGAGATAGCAGTAGAGATAAGGAAGAAAGACAGGAATATAGAGATAAAGACAGAAGTGAAGGATAGAAGGATGAGGGAAACAGATACAGAAAGAGAGATTGAGAGAGAGAAATATAAAGACACAGAGAGAGAGAGCTTTATTTGGTAGTACATGGAAAGGTGTGAGTGAGAAGGAGCATTTTATTGATAGAGTGATAGACTAAGAAAAAAAGAGATACCTGTTGCTACAGGGTCAATAAGACTACTGGATTATTAGAGTTGTTTGTACACTAAAACACGTTCCAACTCTCCATGAGGGCTGGACATCTGGCTGAGCTACCTTCTGTAAAGAAGAATTACAGGCTTCCATTGACAGAACAATTGGAGCCAAACAAAACCTCAGTTCCATCCAGTAGCTATGCTTTAGATAAATATCTGCTGGGCACCACATTGGAATTTTCCAAGTTTAGATCTGACAGGAAGATAGCAAGAGAGGATAAGAACATTCCATACACCCTGAATATTAAGAAATATTTATCTTTGATACTTGAGCCTCATTCAAAGATAAGCAAAGAATAAACTAAAAAAATCTATAAAAATATATCGCAATATAAAGGAAAGGGTGTGTTGATTTGACGAATCTGAGAAAAAGGCTATTTCTAAATACCCATGTATTTATATATATGTTGTTGTTAGGTACTGTTGAGTCATAGCGACCCCATGCACAACAGAAAGAAACACTGCCTCGTCCCACACCATCCTCACAATCGTTGCTATGTTTGAGCCCATTATTGCAGCCACTGTGTCAATCCATTTCATTGAGGGCTTTCTCTTTTTCCCTGATCTTCAACTTTATGAAGCATGATGTCTTTCTCCAGGGATTGGTCCCTCTTGATAACAAGTCCAAAGTACATGAAATGAAGTATCACCATCCTCACGTCTAAGGAGCATTCTGGCTGTACTTCTTCCAAGACAGAATTGTTCATTCTTCCAGCAGTTCCGTTTAATATTCTTTCCCAACACCATAATTAACGACATCCATTCTTCTTATGTCTCCCTTATTCATTGTCCAGTTTCACATGCATATGAGGTGACAGAAAATACCAAGACTTGCGTCAGGCACACCTCAGTCCTCAAAGTGACATCTTTGTTTTTAACACTTCAAAGAGGCCTTTTGCAGCAGATATGCCCAATGCAATGCGCGGCTTGATTTCTTGACTGCTGCTTCCATGGGCATCGGTTGTGGAACCAAGCAAAATGAAATCCTTTACAACTTCAGTATTTTCTCTGTTTATCATGATGCTGCTTATTGGTCAAGTTGTGAGAGTTGTTTTCTTTATGCTTAGGTATAATCCATACCAAAGGCTGTAGTCTTTGATCTTCATCAGTAAGTGCTTCAAGTCCTCTTCATTTTCAGCAAGCAAGGTTGTGTCATCTACATAGTCCATGTTGTTTATGATTCTTCCTCAAATCCTGATGCTGAGTTCTTGTTCATATAGTCCAGCATCTCAGATTATTTGCTCAGCACACATATTGAATAAGTATGATGAAAGAATACAACCCTGATGCACACTTTTCCTGATTTTAACCACACAGTATCCCCTAGTACTGTTCATACGACTGCCTCTTTGTCTATATATAGGTACCTCATGACCACAACTAAGCAGTCGGCAAATTCCCATTCTTCACAATGTTATCCATAATTTGTTATGATCCACACTGTCGAATGCCTTTGCATAGTCAATAAAACACAGATAAACACCTTTCTGGTATTTTCTGCTTTCAGCCAAGATCCATCTGATATCAGCAGTGATATCCCTCATTCCACATCCTCTTCAGAATCCAGCTTGAACTTCTGGCAGTTCCCTGTCGATGTACTGCTACAAGCGTTTTTTAATTATCTTCAGCAAAATTTTACTTGCAAGTGACATTAATAATATTATTAAATAGTTTCTGCATTCTGTTGCATCACCTTTCTTTGGAACAGCCACAGATACGGATCTCTTCTAGTCAGTTGGCCAGGTAGCTGTCTTCAGAATTTCTTGGCATAGATGGGTGAGCATTTCCAATGCTGCATCCTTTTTTGAAACATCTCAATTGGTATTTCTCAATTCCTGGAGCCTTGTTTTTCACCAATGTCTTCAGTGCACCTTGGATTTTTTCTTTCAGTACTATCCGTTCTTGATCATATGCTACCTCCTGACAAGGCTGAACTTTGACCAACTCTTTCTGGTACAGTGACTGTGTATTCCTTCCATCTTCTTTTGATGCTTCCTGTGTCATTCAATATCTTGCCCATAGAATCCTTCACTATTGCAACTCAATGCTTGAATTTTTTCTTCTGTTCTTTCAGCTGGAGAAATGCTGAGCATGTTCATCCTTTTTGGTTTTCTAACTCCAAGTCTTGAATATTTCATTAAATACTTTGTCTTCTCGAGCCACCCTCTGAAATCTCTGTTCAGCTCTTTTACTTCACCGTTTCTTCCATTCACTTTAGCTACTCTACGCTCAAGAGCTAATTTCAGAATCTCCTCTGACATCCATTTCACTCTTTTCTTTCTTTCCTGTCTTTTTAATGACCTTTTTCTTTCTTCATGTATGATGTCCTTGATGTTATCCCACAACTCCTCTGGTCCTTTGTCATTAGTGCTCAATGTGTCAAATCTGTTCCTGAGATGGTCTCTAAATTCAGGTGGGATACACTCAAGGCCATACTTTGATTCTCACGGACTTTTTAAAATTTTCTTTGGCTTCAACTTGAACGTGCATATGGTCAGTTAATGATCTGTTCCACCGTCAGCCCCTGGACTTGTTCTGACTGATGATATTGAGCTTCTCCATGTACTTGATTTGATTCCTGTGTATTCCATCTGGCAAGGTTCATGTGTATAGTCACCATTTATATTGTTGAGAAAATGTATTTGTAATGAATAAATCCTTTGTCTTGCAAAATTCTATCATGCAATTTCTGGCATCATTTCTATCACCAAGGCCATATTTTCCAACTGCTGATCCTTCTTTGTTTCCAACTTCTGCATTCCAGTCATCAGTAATTATCAATGCACCTTGATTGCATGTTTGATCAATCTCAGACTGTAGAAATTGGTAAAAATCTTAATTTTTTTCATCTTTGGCCTTAGTGGTTGGCACATGTCTTAGTCATCTAGTGCTGCTGCAACAGAAATACCACAAGTGGATGGCTTTAACAAAGTAAAATTTATTTCTTCACAGTAAAGTAGGTTAAAAGTCCAAATTCAGGGCATCAGCTCCAGGGGAAGCCGTTCT
This sequence comes from Trichechus manatus latirostris, assembly GCF_000243295.1. NCBI lineage: Eukaryota > Metazoa > Chordata > Mammalia > Sirenia > Trichechidae > Trichechus > Trichechus manatus. The sequence goes on from NW_004443973.1 coordinate 17,793,430, forward strand.
CTCTCTGTCGACCTTCTCATCAATGTTCCCCCAGACTAGGAGCTTCTCTGTGCAGGGACCCCGGGTCCAAAGGATACGCTCTGCTCCTGGCACTGCTTTCTTGGTGGTATGAGGTCCCCCATTCTCTGCTTGCTTCTCTTTCCTTCTATCTCTTGTAAGGTAAAAGGTGGTGGCAGCCACACCATAAGGAAACTTCCTTTACATTGGATCAGGGATGTGACTTGGGTAAGGTGGTATTACAATCCCACCCTAATCCTCTTTAACATAAAATTACAATCACAAAGTGGAGGCCAACCACACAATTCTGGGAATCATGGCCTAGCCAAACTGATACACACATTTTTGGGGGGACATAATTCAAACCATGACCGTGCATAAATTTGAATAATAGTGGTATTAACTGGTCTCCCTTGTAGGCGTATGGATATTATCCTTTCACTGATAGAGTTGTACTTCAGGACAGATTTTGAAATATTCTTTTTGACAATGAATACAACACCATTCTTCTTCAAGTTGTCATTCCCAGAATAGTAGACCATACGATTGCTGATTCAAAATGACCACTATGAACCCATTTCAGCTCACTAATGCTTATGATATTGATCTTTATGCATTCCATTTCATTTTTCATTATCTCCAATTTTCCTAGCTTTATACTTCATACATTCCATGTTCCAATTATTAGTGAACGTTTGCCGCTGTTTCTTCTCATTTTGAGTTGTGCCACATAAGCAAATGGAGGTCCCAAATACTTGACTCCATCCATGTTATTAAGGTCAACTCTACTTTAAGGAGGCAGCTCTTCCCCAGTGGTATTTTGATTGTTTTCCAACCAGAAGGGCTCATCTTCTGGCACTATATCAGACAATGTTCCTCTGTTATTCATATGGTTTTCACTAGCCAATTTTTTTAGAAGTAGATCACCAGGTCCTTCTACCTAGTCTGGCTTAGTCTGGAAATTATGCTGAAACCTGTCCATCATGAGTGACCCTGCTGGTATTTGAAATACCAGTGGCATAGCTTCTATTATCACAGCAACATGCAAGCCATATGTACATAAATATTAAACCAAATATATGTGTGTATATATATATTCCAAATATATATGCATATAAAACCAAATATTTATATGTATATATAAAATATCAAAAACAAATCCTCAAGTGGGATTCTATCTATACCTTGGGCTCTGATGAATGGGGATATTTTAACAAAAGTTTATTGCAGTTGTGCCCTGCTAAGTAAGCATGGTGGCATGCCCATAAAGGAAGAAACTTAGTTGTTGACGTTGTTGTCGTCATTGGTTACTATTAACAAAAAAAATTGCTTTTAAAATTTTCCAATGTGTCTAGATTTGCAGACAGCAGGTCAACTTGAAGCAGACAGCTTTGTTTAAGTATCTGGACCCTTCACAGGTTTCCCATTTCAGGACTCACCTCTACTTTACTTAATGAGTTTTATTTATACCTATACTGTCTGCCTTAAGTGAACAGTGCTTAAATTTTTAAAAAATTAACTTTAAAGTACACAGTTATGATTCATTCCATCTTAACCCAATTTACCCAAACAATTTTTCATAGCTAGAAAGATATGTTATTTGAATAATGAGAACAGGTTAATATAAACAATAAATAATTGAAAGTAAATAAATATAATTATACAATTTGATAAAATATTTTAAGGGAAGGTACTTGTCAAACGAGGAAGAGAGTCTTAATAATGGATGCTGGGTAGTGGAGGAGTGTGCAAAGGAGTCATCTTTTGTAGATGAGTTATTTCTGTATTCTATCTTCCCAATTTTTAATCATTTTAGAGATCATTATTACACTGCACTCAAACTTCACTTAAGATACAGCAAAAAGATCAATTTGGGGGTAAAATAAGAGTGTTTTGAAACACATGGAAATAGAATGTGCATTCAACAGACAGAGGATTGTAGAAGATGATCTCCTTGCACCCTACTTACTTGGTGAACTGACACAGAGCTAAACATGGTAGGTCTATCTAAACGTGCATAATTCAAATGTGTTCCATATGTTATGCTCTGAATAAAATCTGTGTCAAGTAAATAGGTGGGTGTGTCTTTCTGAAACGATAATATCAAAATATCACCTTTTAGGTCACATTTACTAAGTGTAGTGTTTTGTGGAAAACAAGTGTCAAAAGCCATTAATTGAACAATATTATGTAAATTATGTCTGTAAAGTTCAATACTCTTACCTTGGTCAAAATTTTCCACATTATCTGGCATTGCCTACTTACCTAACTTCATTTTTGTCATTCTTTCCCTTTCTCACTCTGCTCCAGCCACACTAACATCCTTTTTGTTCTTCCAATGTGTGGCGTATGCTCAGCCTCGCAGCAATCATTGTGGCTATTCCTTCTGCCAAGCATGCCCTTTCTCCATATTAGTACGGATCATTATGATGGTTAAGACTGACTGCCAACTTGGCTGCACCCTGATTCTCAGTGTTTATATGTGATCACTCCCGTGATGGGGTCTGCTATGAGTACCCAATCAGCTGAAAGGGAGTTTCCTTGGGCGTGTGGCCTACATCGGAATATAAGCAGACATTCTGGCATTGGCCTGTTCTGGATCCTGCAGCTGGCTCCCGCTCTCTGACCTGCCAATCTTGGGTTCTTGGGTTCACCAGCCCCTGCGACAACGTGAATCAAAAGCTTCTATCCTAATCCACAAACTTGGAACTTTCCAGCCTCTACAATCACGTGAGCTGTTTCCTTGATATATAGCTCTCTCTATATACATATTATACACTTTACTGGTTTTGCTTCTCTAGAGAACCCAGCCTAAGACAATCATCCTTTATGTTATCTAGCTCTCTGCCCAAATGTTACCATCTTGCTTGGTGTAGTTACACAGTCAGACATGGTGAGTTCATCCAAACATGGTGCATAATTCAGATTTGTTCTATATGTTAAGCTCTGAGTAAAACTATGGTGTTTTTTTTGTTTTGTTTTGCTTGAAGACAACCAAACTGCCCATACCACTGGGAATAGTGATGCTTAAGAATAGCTGGGAAACGGTGAACAAATTTACATAAGTAATCAAGGAGCTTTAAAAATGTACAAACCTCAGAAAATAACATAAATCATTCACAAATGTTTTTCTATATTCCTGTGGGGATCATCTGGTTTAAAAATGTATATATCTATACCAAGAATTTATTTAACTGCATTAATTCTTTGCAAACTTAGCTTGCAGAGGAACCAGTACTCATCTGTATTTTTTTTAAATAAGCTAATGAAAAAAAAATTTTTAAGCTGTCTGCTAGAAATCTACTACTGTTTAGAATATTCATTTAGGCATTTTATTAAATTAAAAAATGAAATATTTTATTTGGATTGTGTCCAGGTGATTAACTAAAGATAAAGTAAATTACAGTTACATTTTATAATTAAAGCATAGTTGTACAAATATTCTTATTCATGTATTATTTCATTTGGTTCTTACATCCAAGCTGTGTCAGGAAAGATAGCCATCATAACCCTATTCATACAGAGGGAAATTGAAGCTAAAAGAGATTATGCAATTTAATAAATTAGATAAAGAACCAGGAGTAGAAGATATATACCTGACTTCTGGGCCAGTGCTTTCTCTTCCATTCCAAAATTCATTCCTTAAGTAGCTTTTAGAAAATCAGTGGTATTTCCAGCAAAGAATCATAAAGCTTGAAGCTAGTAATCATATCCTCATCAGAGAATCCATTTTCAGCTAATCAGGCTCTGTGGCCATAGCCTTCTCTTTTGCAGCTTTAGAAAGCAATCCCGTGCAAATTGCTTGTTTTCTCAGCATTTCATACAGTGTAAGAGGAAATATCAGCAACTCCAGGCATGCATCATACAACATTTCAAATTGCAGAGCACAGTATGGGTCTGTAGGTACCTACAACAGAAATGAGCTAGGAGAAAAGAATCTACTAGTAGGAAGAAAATGAAACACAATCTTTTCTCATTCTGTGTAATTGTATTTCATTTTTTTTATAAGTGTAATGGTCTCTAACATCATATTTCCCGTAAAGTGTGGGCTTGAAAAATTATTCATCATTCTAGAAGATCTGGCTTTCACAGCAAGTCAGATTTAAACTTATCAGAATCATTCTTTACTTCAGTCAGCGTGGTTCACGGGTCTCATATTCCATTCTTTATTTGTGCATGGAAATTACCAACACCGTCAACAAAAAAGAATATCAGCAAGATCACGGCGTAAGATTTTTTTTTAATCAGTGAAGTGGAGTATCAAATTCAAAACCTGAAATATATCTCTAATGGTGAATTTTTGCTTATATTTTTAAAAATAAAACTAAATTGAGGGCATTTTAATATGTCAAATTAATTTCCACAGAACTTCTGTAATTGAGATATTATTGAACCAATGACTATTAGATTAATTTATATGCTGATCTTTTTGATACCAGCCAAACGTGTTTCAACTGTTCTATGTTACTACACAGCTTCCTAAAAATTCTCAAGCTGGGTTAGAACTGTCATCTGTGCAGCCCAGGATTCTGCGTTTGATAATCAGGACAGCTCAAAGAACTACAAGAGTTGTCGTTTTTGAAAGACAGGATAAAAAGATAAAAATTCACTCGACATGAACTTTCAGTGTCCTTTTAAATAAATAAATATATATATATTTTAAAATCCTTTTCAGATACAACAAAATTGAACATGAAAATTTTGTGATGTAAAAGTACTCAAAGAAAAGCTAGGCAATATCATCATCAGCTCAGATGTATATATTATACAGAGCTGCAGGTGTCCAGCCAGGCTAGTGCCAGAGTGGGAAATATGCCTTCAGACCCTTTGCCTGTTAATAAAAGGGGTCACTAAATTCAGGAGTTTACGAATTTTAAGCAGGAGTCAGAGAGCTTGCTAAAATTTGGCACGAACATTTATGCTGTTCTCAGGTTACTGGTAAACCTAATTTCTTAGACTTCTATGGGCCATCTTGCCTCCCCATGCTTGCTCTATGGTGATAATAAGTTAACTGAGTCATAGAAGTGTTTGTGAAGATTAAACGTCATTTTAACAAATATACTGGGAAATCTGTCTGGTACTTAGAAACATCAGCTTTTATTTAAATTGTGCAATAGTGTATTTCCAATAGGCTGCTTAGTAGATATGTATCTACTTTTACTTCAGAATGAATAGATGATTATATTTAATAAATATGTATATAGTAGGGATAACCGTTTTCTCCTTATCTCCTAACTTCTATAGGAGCTAACTTCTAATTGGGATATGAGTCCCAATTTTTTATCTCCAGTGATGACTACTTCCTTGAGCTCTGTATATATATACCCAGCTTCCAACCTGACATCTCTACTTGGATTTCTACAAGACATCTCAATCCTAATATGACTTAAACAGAATTCTAAATTTCTTCACACCCTTTATTCCTCCCCAAATCTGTCCATTTCAATAAAAGGCCCTCACCCAGTTGCTTAAGTTGAAAACACAGGAGTCATCCTTGAATCCTCTCTTTAAGCTACAGACCACGTTTCATCTTTTGCAGGTATTATTGACTCTACTTTCAAAATTTATCCAGATCTGACATTTCCGACATCCTCCACTGATATCTTCTAGTCCAAACAATCACCTATCACTTTGACTATAGCAAAAATCTCTGTAACATTTTCCTGGATTCTTCCTTGACTCCATACAATCTACTCTCCACAAAGGAGACATTTAAAATGTTTTTCTGCGAAGTGAAAAGAAGCAGAAGAAAAATGCATATATGAACTACAACAACTACATCACAACAAAAGGACTGTGATAATATAAGCCAAAGTGTGCATAATGAGTTGTTATTTTTCATACTTTGTTGTATATTTCAGTTTTGACGATAATTTTATAATACTTTTATAATTAAAAAACCAATTTATAAAAAAAAATTTAATTAAAATCAAACTAAAAATGTATATAAGAACAATCATATTTTTGGAAGGTATTGAAAGCACATGGGAGTACTATTCTATTTTTACCAATATGCTCTCTTCAAGTCAATAATTTTTTATTAAATGCTTTCTATGTACCCTGCTCTAAGTTGACAATGAGGAGCACAAATGTAAGTAAGGCTATTGTTCTGACCTCAAGACATTTTAAAAGAGGAAACACCATTAAAAAACAAACATCATGCACATTATCTAACTTTCATTCTATATAATAATTCAACAAATATTACAATGATGTGGTGATTTACGGGTTAATTTTAATGTATAAATTCCCCAAAATACAGGTTAAATTATCCTTAGACCTATATTCTGCATTAAATACATAAGGTTATCTTTATAAATTATAGATATGATGTAATGCTTTTGAAAACTGATTCTATGTAAACATGATTACTATACAAAAAGTCTTATCTCTTGAAGCTTCTCTTCTAATTGCCTTCGTAATTTTTACCCTTGGTAGATTCTTTGCATTAGCAATGAATTGTAAGTAATGAATTTATTTCTTCTTTCTATACTCTCAGAGGATAATTCTCCATGATTATTAAATTTCTCTTCTTGTGTGTCAGTGTTTCAAAATTTAATCTTATGTACATCTCCATATTCCCTGCTGGCACAACAATTAAGCCCTCAGCTGCTAACCAAAAAGTTGGCAGTTCAAACCCACCCAGTGGCTCTGCAGGAGAAATGCATGGTTATCTGCTCCCATAAAGATTATAGCCTATGCTGTGTGCTAGGAAGCAGGCATCTTGACTGGAGGCTACACCTACAGCTAACATACTATGTGGCAGGCTCTGATAGCAACAAGGCAGACTCTCCTGGTGGTCCATTTGGAGTGTGACTATCCTTCCCCCAACCTGTAACTGTTAGCTGCTAGAATGATACAAGCTCCTACAGAAGGTTCCCTACTGAAGATTCAGGAGGTGGGTCACCTAAGTGGACACTGCTCTCCCAAACACCACAGGGCCACCAGTGCTCTGAAACCAAAAAGGCATGTTCCAGAGGTCCTTCTGGGGAGTGCCGGCCCCCCTCCTCCTCCTGAAACAGTGGAAAGTATGCCTGTACTTTCCCTGAATGCCAGCTCAGATACAAGCAGCCCCCACAGAGCCAGGAAGGAAGCCTCAGGCAAAACCAGAAGGCAACACCCAGCCTTGAAGGGAGGTCACTGGGTGTGGGTTTTCAGATAAAACACATGATTGCAGAGACAGACAAGGGAAGGGAGCAATATCAGAGAAAGGGGAGTGTGCTCCCTGGCCGACAGATTGATTAGTACATGATATCTCACCTGAGTGGTAGTGTTGACTGGTGGACAAACTGATGCCAGTGTGTTTTCTGGTGCATTTGGGAGAGACTGAAAGTTGAAAAAAGATATATGGAACTTTTGAATTCCATTTAAACCAAGGAGGGAAAAGGAGCTATCACAGAGAGATAGAGGAAACAGTAAGCAAAGGCCAAAGATTCTGCCCATCTAAGAGTTTTTTGCAGACAGAGTATGGCAAAAACACCGAGTACTGGGGAAAACTGAGAAAGCTAACACCCTTAAAAATTCCAATGCCCCAACAAAAAATCACAAAATCCACAAAGAATAGAGAAACAATGGCCCATCCAAATGAATGTGAAAAAGGGATGACCAAGTAATGAAAAAAATGGAAGAACATAATATAACAGCAATAAACATAATTGAAGAACTAAAGGAAACATAGACAAAGAGCTAAAAGAAATTAGGAAAACAATGCAAGAACAAAATGAGGATCTAAAAAAAGAGATATTGCAACTGAAAGGGACAATAACTGAAATGAGAAACACAATAGAAGGACCTACCAACAGATATAATCAGGCAAAAAAATGAATCAGTGAATAAGAGGATAAGATAGTTAAAATTAAAGACACTGAAGAGCAACAAGAATGGAGGCTCAAGAAGGCTGAGCACAGTGTAATGGAATTACGGGACAACAACAAGAGACCTAATATACTCATCATGGGAATTCCAGAAGATGAGAGCAAGAAAGGGAAAGAAAGAATATTTGAAGAAATGACAGAAAATTTCCCCAATCTAACAAAGGGCATGAATCTACAAATCCAAGAAGCTCAAAGAACCCTAAAAGGATAAATCCAAAGACATCTACAACAAGACACACAGTAGTTAGGCTTTCAAAAATTAAAGATAAAGAAAGAATCCTGAAAGCAGTGAGAGAGAAGCAAACAGTCACATACAAAGGATCCCCAATAAGATTAAGTACTGATTTCTCCTAAGAAATATTGAAGGCCAAAAGGCAACAGAATGATATATTTAAAGTGCTGAAAGAAAGAAAAAAAAAAAAAACCAACTGTTAACCAAGAATACTATACCCAGTGAAACTACCCTTCAAGGATGAAGGTGAGATTAAAACATTCCCAAACAGAAGCTGAGAGAGTTCATATCCACCATATATGCCCTACAAAAAATACAAATAGGAGTTCTATAGGTGGAAGGGTAAAGACACTAGAAAGTAATTCCAGGCTATACATGAAAAGAAAGATCCCTAATAAAGAGAATGCATGGACAAGTATAAGGGCTATTAATAAGGTATTCATGCTTGATAACTCAATGTTTTTTCCTTCACAATTTCTAATAACAAATATATAAAAGGCAAGACTAAATTATATTACCGGGCAAATGAAATGTAAACACATAGTTAGTGATAACAACAACAAAAGGAAGAGGAGAGAAATGGTATACATATAGAATTTCTTGTATGTTACTGAAGTTAAGATAGTACCAACTTACCCTAGAATGTTATAAACAAAAGCTCTTAAATTTAATACTCATGGTAACCACTAAGAAAAATATAAAAACATACACAAAAGGAAAGGAGAAATAGAACAAAAAAGGCTCACTATAATAAGCCAACAAAACATAAAAGCAAACAGTACTAAAGGACAAAAACAAAAAGGCTTAAGACACATAAAAAACAAATAACAAAATGGCAGAAGTAAGTCACTTCTTATCAGTAATTACAGTGAATGTAAATGAACTAGATGCTCCAATCAAAAGGCAGAGTGGCAGAATAGATTTAAAAAAAAAAAAAACACTATCCAACTATAACTGTTTACAAGAGACACACCTTAAAC
>NW_004443973.1:17802872-17816569 GCF_000243295.1 Trichechus manatus latirostris
TCAAGAGGGATCAATCCCTGGAGAAGGACATCATGTTTGGTAAAGTAGAGGGTCAGAGAAAAAAGGAAGACCCTGGACAAAATGGACTGACACAGTGGCTGCAACAATGGGCTCAAGCATAACAACGATTGTGAGGATGGCACAGGACCAGGCAGTGTTTCGTTCTGTTGTACATAGGGTGACTATATGTAAGAAGTGACTTGACAGCACCTAACAACAAAAATATGTGTCAACTTGTCTAAGCCATGATTCCCAGTATTGTGTGATTTTCCAACCATTTTGCCATCTGATGTGATTATCCTGTGTTGTAAATCCTACCTCTACGATGTTAATGAGACAGAATTAAAGGCAGTTATGTTAATGAAGCAGGACTCAATCTACAGGATTATTATGTGTCTTAAACCAATCTCTTTTGAGATATACAAGAGAGAAGCGAGCAGAGAGACAAGGGGACCTCATACCACCAAGAAAGTAGTACCAGAAGAAAAGCATGTCCTTTAGACCCAGGGTCCCTGTGCTGAGAAGCTACTAGTCCAGGGAAAGACTGATGACAAGGACCTTCCTCTAGGGCCGACAGAGAGAGAAAGCCTCCACCTGGAGCTGGCGCCCTGAATTTGGAATTCTAGTCTACTAGACTGAGAAAGAATAAACAAACTTCTGTTTGTTGAAGCCATCCACTTGTGGTATTTCTATTATAGTAGAACTAGATAACTAAGACAGATGCAAAAAAAAAAATATCCAATGCAAATAATAATCAAAAGAGAGCTAGAGTAGTAATCTTAATATCAGACAAAGTAGACTTTAAGACAAAATTTGTCAGAAGAGGTAAAGATGGACATTATACAGTGATAAAAGGGTCAACTGATCAAGATTTAATGATCATAAATATATATGCACCCAACATCAGAGTACCTCAATATATAAAGCAAGCTTTGATAGAATTGAAGGGAGAAATAGATAGTATTACAATAATAGTTGGAGACTTTAATCCACCACTTTCAATATTGGACAGAACACCTAGAAAGAAGATCAACAAGGAAACAAAGGACATGAACGACACTATAAACCAACTAGACTTAACAGACGTATATAGAACACTCTACACAAAAACAGCACGATGTACATTCTACTCCAGAGCATGTGAATTATTCTCAGAATAGACCACATTTTAGGTCACAAAGCAAGTCTTGATAAATTTAAAAAGACTGATATCATACAAAGTATTTTCTCTGAGGACAACAGAGTGAAGGTAGAATCAGTTACAGAAAAAAACCTGGAAAATACACAGACATATGGAAATAAAATAACACAATATTAAACTACCATTGAGTCAAAGAAGAAATTACAAATTTCTTAGAATCAAATGAAAATGAAAGTACAACACACCAAAACTTATCGGATGCAGAGAAGGTAATACTCAGAGGGAAATTTATAGCAACATATGCCTACATTAAAAAAAAAAAAGAAGGAAGATTTCAAATTAACTGCCTAACTTAACAACTCCAGGAACTAGAAAGAGAAGAGCAAATCAACCCTAAGCCTACTGGAAGAAAATTAATAACAAAGATCAGAGCAGAAATAAATGAAATCAAAAACAGAAAAACAATAGAGAGAATCAATAAAACCAGAAGTTGCCTCTTTGAAAAGATCAATGAAATTGACAAACCTTTAGCTAGACTGACAAATAAAAGATGCAAATAACCAAAATAAAAAATGAAAGAGGTCAGTCATTACCACTGACCCAATAGAAATAAAGAGAATTATGACAGAATATTATGAACACCTGTATGGCAAAAAATTAGATAACCTAGATGAAATGGACAAATTCTTAGAAGCACACAACCTACCCAAACTGACTCAAGAGGAAATAGAATGTCTCAACAGACCCATAACAAGTGAAGAGACCAAATCAGTTATCAACAACCTCCCCCCAAAAAAGTCCTGGACCTGATGGCTTCACTGGGGAATTCTACCAAACATTTAGAGAAGAAATGACACCAATACTGTTTAAACTCTTCCAAAAGACAGAAAAGAAAGGAATACTTCCTAATTCATTCTATGAAGTAAACATAATCCTATACCTAAACCAGACAAATATACTAAAAAACAAAACAAAACTATAGGCCAATATCTCTTATAAATATAGATGCAAAAATCCTCAAGAAAATACCAGTGGACAGAATCTAACAGCATATTAAGAGTCATACACCATGACCAAGTGGGATTTATTCCAGGAATGCAGGGATGGTTCAACATGAGAAAATCAAACAAAGATCAATAGAACAAAAGAAATGAACCACATGATCATCTCTATGGATGCGGAAAAAGCATTTGATAAAATCCAACACATTTCTTGATGAAAACCCTAAAGACGATTGGAATAGAAGGGAAATTCCTCAATATGATTCAAGGCATATATGAAAAGTGAACAGCCAACATTACACTTAGTGGGGAAAGACTGAAAGCTTTCCCCTTGAAATTAGAAATAAGATGAGGGTGTCCTCTCTCTCCATTTCTAGTCAATATTGCATTAGAAGTCCTAGCTAGATCAATAAGACAAGAAAAAGAAATAAAAGGTATCTAGATTGGAAAAGAAGAAGTAAAATTATCTCTATTCACTGACGATATGATCCTGTGTAGATCCAAAGAGTCCACAAGAAAACATCTAGATCTAATAGAGGAATTTAGCAAAATTGCGGGGTACAAGGTCAACAAACAAAAATCATTTGGGTTTCTATATACCAGCAATGAGAAATCTGAAAGGAAAATTAAGGAAACAATTCCGTTTACAATAGCATCTAAGAGAATAAAATACCTAGGAATAAATCTAACTAGGGATATGAAGGACTTATACAATGAAAACTATAAAACACTGCTGAAAGAGATTAAAGAAGAAACTTAAATAAATGGAAAGATGTTCCATGTTAGTGGATTAGAAGACTTAATGTAGTTAAGATGTCAGTACTACCCAAAGCTATCTATAGATTCAATTGCAATCCTGATAAAAATTCCAATGGCTTTCTTTACAGAAATAGAAAAACCAATCCTCAATTTTATATGGAAAGGTGAGAGGTCCCAGATAGCTAACACAGTGCTGAAAGAGACGAACAAAGTAGGAAGACTCACACTTCCTGATTTTAAAACATACTATACAGCTATAATAATCAAAACAGCCTGGTACTAGTATAACAATAGGGACATAGACCAATGGAATAGAGTTGAAAGTCCAGAAATAAACCCACACATCTATGGTCAACTGATTTTTTTTATAAGGGTGCTAAGTCCATTCAATGGAGAAAGATGAATCTCTTCAATAAACAGTGCTGGGAAAATTGGATTTCCATAAGCAGAAAAATGAAACAATGTCCTTGCCTCACACTATACACAAAATCAAATTCAAAATGGATTAAAGACCTAAATGTGCAATTTAGATACTAAATTTGTAAAAAAACAAGCAGGGACAATGCTGTAAGGCCTAGCTTTCAACAATGGATTATCTAATAGAATAACAAAAGCATAAACAGGAAAAGACAAAATAAATGGGACTTCATAAAAATTAAAAACTTTTGTTCATCAAAAGTCGTTACCAAAAAAGCAAAAAGATAAGCTACTGACTGGAAGAATATCTTCAGAAACCATATATCCAACAAGAATCCAACAACGAAAATATATATAAAACTTTGACAACTTAACAACAAAAAGAGAACCCAATTATAAAATGTGTAAAGGACTTGAATAGACATTCCACCAAAGAGGAGATTAAGATGGCCATCAAACACATGAAAAGATACTCAGTGTCATTAGCCATCAGAGAGATGCCAATCAAAACCACAACGAGATACCATTACACTCTCCCTAGGATGGCTAAGATTTAAAAAAAAAAAAAACAGAAAATAACAAATGTTGGTGAGGATATGGGGAAATTGGACACTTTATCCATTGCTGGTGGGAATGCAAAATGGTATAGTCATTGTTGAAAATACTGTGGTGTTCCTCAAAAAACTAAAACTAGAACTGCCATGTGATCCAGCAATTCCACTCCTAGGTATATACCAAAAAGACTTGAAAGCAGAGACTCAGAAAGAGACTTGTACACTAGTGTTCATTGCAGTTCTATAAACAATAGCCAAAAGGTGGAAATTCCCATCAACAGATAAATGAATAAACAAAATGTGGTACATAAATACAATGGAATACTACTCAGCCAGTAGGAGAAATGAAATATTGATACATGCTACAGTATGGATAGAGCTTGAAGACATTATGCTGAGCAAAAGAAGCCAATCACAAAAGGACAAATATTGTATGACTTCACTTACATAAAAAGACAAGAAAAAGCAAATGCATAGAGACCAAAGCTTATTAGTAGTTAATAGGGGCACGAAGGAGGAGGACAAGGAGGGTAACAGTGATGAAAAAATCACATTGATTAAGGATAGGGTTGCACAGCCAATTACTGTAATTGCTGTCAATAAGTTGTACACCTGTAAAAAGTTGAATTGGCAAAAGTTGTCTAATAGATATATTTACAACAATGACCAAAAAAAAAAGAGTAGCTGCTGAGGCTGCTTAGGTACAACAAAACACCTCATGGGATTTGGTTCCTTGGTTTGGAGGTATAGGGTCATGGTTTCATGGGACATCCCAGTTAATTGGCCTAATAATGTGTTTAATGCTTCTATTCTAACTCCTGCTTCATTGCAGAGTGCCTGGGATCTTAAAAGCTTGCAACCAGCCATCCAAGGCACAAGTATTGGTCTCTATTCACCTGGAACAACAGGAGAAGAAGGAGACTCAGGAATAGGAGGAGGATAAGGAATGTGTAGCTTATTGCCTCCATGAACAACTACATCCTTTGCCATGAGACCCAAAGAAGCGGGTGGTGCCCAGCTACCATTACTGAACATTTTGATCAAAGATTCCATAGAAGGATCCTGATCAAAAGGAGGAAAATACAGAATAGAATTTCAAATTCTCATGGACTCTAGACTTTCTGGAGCCATGGAGGGTGGATGAACCCCTGGAACTATTGCCATGAGGTAATCTTTGAACCTTGAACCAAAACTATCCCTAAAGTCTTCTTCATACCTAATAATAGTTCAGCTTAACTAGTAAAAAAGTCTGCCTTGAGCATTATGCTCTTTTAAGAACTATCTATATGGGATCAAATTGACAATAGCAACTCAGAAGATTAGCTAGGAACTTTAGGGGGTGGTGAGTTTATATTAATAGAAGAGCACCAACTCAGAAAAGGAGAGTGAGAATGGTTGCACAACTCGAAAAATGTAATCAATGTCACTAAATGGTACATGTAGAAACTGTTGAATTGGTGTATGTTTTGTTGTGTATATTTTCAACAATAACAACACAATAAATAAAATGTAAAGAAAAAAAAAAGAGTACAACCTAGAAAACCCTATGAGGCTGTTCTACTCTGTCACATGGGGTCGCTATGAGTCAAAAATCTACTTGACAACACCTAACAACAACACCTTCATATTCCAAATTTATAAGCAAAACTACAACAAATAACATTTAAAGGATAGCAGCACTGATATTAACAGTAATGTTCAATATTTATATGTAAGAGGTTATCTAAGGGAAATGGAAGTTTCATTCATATACTGAGCCACAAGTTTGCCCTTCTAAAAGAATTAGTCTGCTATTCTTTTGCATTACAATTCTTCTTGTAACTATAGCATCCTATTAAACAAGAGCTTTTGCTTTTGCGGTATTTGAAACTGACTCAAACTGGTCTCTTGCGAATGTTCCGTTCTGAATGTTTATATCCTTGACATTTTTATTACAGATTAAGCTTGTTTGAAGTAGCTTTATAAAATGGTGATTTAAATGTAGATTACTAGAAATTATGATTCTTAGTAGGGTTTAAAGTCTTCGTTTATAAATAAGATTAACAAATGCATAATGCAAATACTATCTACTTGTCACAGATATAGTATCCCCATGTGGGACGTAAGATGCTGCTGTTTATGTAGATACCAGTAATTATTTTCATATTATTTTAATTTTAAATTGCTTGACTTTTAAATTAAATCTGATATATGCTTATTATTAGAAAGAAACCCAGCCATTCAGGAATCTATGTAAGATACATAGTTTTAGAACCAACTTAACGTCCTTTTGTAGTTCTAACACTCACAAGTTTAATCCATTTTTGAATCTGTTTATTTTGCATGGCATGTGGCAGGGATATTAATTTACATCATTCCAAATGGATAATTTATCTGCCAACCTTGTTGTTTGGGTTTGTAATCCCTTTCCTGGATGTGATTCACCTACTCTGCTTTTCAGTAAACTGAGTTTACCTGCACATATGGAACCTCATCTCCAGATTCCCCGATCTCTACATGGCACACCATGCTGGGCTGTTTTTTCTCTTGGTATTATTTATAGTAAAGTACCACTGCAACAGGCTGAAATCTGCAGGTAATTTCTTCTGCTCAGTTGGATTGCAGTGGCTCCACATCAGCTAACCGTTCAGCCACATCATAATTTTGCTCCTGCAATGGCATTTCTTAAGACGACCAAAGAGGGGCCTAAAATGAAGCAAGATTAATTTTTTCCCCATTTATTTTCAGAATCTCAGAGATGATTTAGAGTGGCATGGTAGTAAAACAAGACAGTCTTGAAGTTCTACTTCTAGTATTGCTATTTACATATTGAGAAACTTCCCTGCACAGGTTATTCTAAACCAGCAGGTCTCAAATGTTTTCCCACCACAGCAGGTGGTGTTTAATTTCTTATAAACAATACACACTCAATTTCTGTCATGTTAACTCTAAATCTATAAATCTTCCCCTTTCTCTATCACTCAAATAAACATATGCGAAAGAGTGAGAATTATGTTATTATCAAACTAACTCTGAATTAGCCATAATTTCATGTAATAAAACTACTTCACTGACAAATTAAAGTACCTGACTATTTATTACAAATTACCTATGACAAATTGTACAACAATTAGTCTAGATGATCTTTAAGGTCTCTTCTATCACTAATATTGAAAGAACCTATAGAACACATTAATCTTAGTCATCAGCTGGGCAATGAATAAGGAAGAAAGACCAAAGAAGAATTGACACCTTTGAATTATGGTTTTGGGGAAGAATATTGAATATACCATGGAGTGTCAGAAGAATGAATAAATCTGTCTTGGAAGAAGTACAACCAGAAAGCTCCTTAGAAGCAAAGATGGAGAGACTTTGTCTCATATACTTTGGACATGTTATTAGGAGGGACGAGTCCCTGGAAAAGGTCATCATACTTGGTAAAATAGAGGGTCAGGGAAGAAGAGGAAGACCCTCAATGAGATGGATTGACACACTGGCTGCAACAATGGACTCAGGCATAACAACGGTCATGAGGATGGTGCAGGACCGGGCAGCGTTTTGTTCTGTTGTGCATGGGGTCGCTATGAGTTGGAACTGACTCGAGGGCACCTAACAGCAATTCTCTGAAGATTCACTTAAGATTAAGCAGTTAAACCAGAGTTACCCCAATTAGTTTAAATAGTCCATGAGGAGTGAGTGGTGCTCCTAACCAGGATCCTCATCTACTCAGATTCTGGACAAATGATACTAGACTTTGGTCTAAGTGATTAGTAGCTTTATTCACCTAGTAGGATTCCTTCAAAAGTTTTGTCTGTTGGTGTGCTTCTAATAGGCTGATAACCTGTGCAAAACTATTCTTAATGGTCCCTCTTGTCAAAGTTTTGATGGTAGTTTATAATTAAGATTTTAAGAATAAAACAAATAATCTTTAAGTATAATGTTCAGTAGCATATATAGAGTTTTTGCATCAAGTGAGACAAATTTCCTACAGACCACTCAACTGATACAAAAAGCCTGTTATCTTTGAATTATCTGCAGCATAGTGCAAATTAAAAGAAACATATAAAACAAAGTGAAAGGCTACTTTGGGTTTCCACAAGGATTTTAAACCATGGAGATATTTTGATGGATTTTATTATTTTGCTGGACAACCGAGTGTAACAATTATCTTGACTATCTGTGAGTTTGCATATACACACTAGAACCAGGCATAAGGTAAGGCAGATATGACATAAAGTTTCTTTTTTTCAATCAGTCATAACCGAATATACTGAATATAGGACCTTCATCTTCTTACCCTCAGCATCCCCAGGAGAAAGCAATCTTTGGACTTGTAATGACTAAGAACACTCTGCCTTTTCTCCCAGTATCATTTATAGTGACCATTCATTATTTTGATAAGCAAATATTATTTTCTAGTCAAGTAGCAGAAAACCTCTAGAAAGATTACATCTTTTTCATCTTCTTATATAAGTTGTAGACTCCTACAGGAACCATTAAAATCTCAGTATATCTTCAGGTTCCCCTTGAAAAGTATGACACTTTCAATCAAAAATAACCATAGCAATTATGAGTCTTTCCTATTTCAATAGCTATTTCAGTTATGAAAGCAGTAAATTCAAGAACTAGGCACGAGTATTGCTAATGACCAGTTTTCATGGTTAATGTACTAAAGAGTTTTCAATTAAGCTAAGGTTTGTATAACACTGGGTCTGCCTGCTCATAAGTTCCTGTGATGGCTGAGTTGTTATTTTTTGTAGCATCTTTCATCTGGAACAACTGGATTATTTCACCTCTCCTTTTGGACTCTCCATCTCATTTACAATTCTATCTCTAAATAGGTTTATTCTTCTTTGGTGCTACTTCGTATTTTTGTTCATTTCAGTTATCAGAACTTACTATTGATAACCCTGATTTATCCACTGTGTGTTATCTTTATGTTCTGCTTGACGTATACACATGTGCTGTGTTTTTTAATTTAAGAATTCATCCAGTTGCTGTGAAGCTAGTCTATGACAGGGGGCGCAGTGCTTAAAAAGTTCTCTATCTCTCTCTTATTTGGTATTGAAGCAAAACTAAGAATCTATTTTCATAGCATTGACAAATATTAAAGACATATTCCTATTAATGCTTATCTGGACAAAACATTCTAATGTAATAACATCAACGGCATTTAATAACTTGGACAAAATTCCAATTTTCATGATTAAACAGTACTACATACTACAGATACGTACCAACAGAAAACAGCATGAAAATTTCTAAAAGGGCCTATACATCTATTTTATCACAAAAAAAGACAGCTATTCAATAAGTACTAAACACTAGATTTTGAGGTCATGCTAAAATCAGTACTTAGTGCCTTCCAATTTGATCTCTTTTCTCATAATTCTCTGGAGACACAGTCACTATCTGATAACCCTTGTAATGATTCATTTATTACCTCAGTGCAAATTAACCCAGATGACATCACAGTTCTTGCAATATGTTCAGAACACATTATGTTGAAAGCGAATAGCTGCAAATTTAACTTTTCATTTCTTTGTAAATCATTTCTAAATTTGCTTGTCAACAAATAGTACCAGGAAAAGTGGAAATTTTTTCTATAAAACATACATTTTATGAATTAGCATGAGAATAGATTTGGTTGTGATAATCCCTTGTCCAATGAGTGCATGTGTTTACATACATAAAGTTATATTAATAACATAATGCCCTATATAGAGAGAGATGAATCTACATATACACCACTATTACAGATCTCACATGGAAGTATTTTACCAGGATAGCAGACCGATGAGAAAAATATGCACTAAACTGAAGCTCAGAGTAATTAGTTTTAAGCCTAAGCTCTATTGGTATCTACCTATAAATGACATTTGAAAGGTTCTTGATATTTATGGACACCTATTTCCAATACGCAAAATAAAATGAAAATAAAATCATCCCAAATTGACTCTACACATGTCCAAGGCTACACCCTTTGTGAAGCAACACCAGAGACTTCACAGTGGGTAAATACATTATATTAAAATACTATTGCCAACTGTGGTAGGCAGAATAATGCCTCCCCCCAAAAAATATGTCTATATTCAAATCCTTACAAACTGTGAGTATGTTAGGTTACATGACAAAAGGAAGTAAGGTTGCAGATAGAATTAAGGTTGCTAATCAACTGCCTTTGGGATGAGGAGAACCTCCTGGAATATCTGAGTGGGGCCAGTGTAAACTCCCCAAAACCAAACCAAACCAGTTGCCATCAAGAAGATTGCAATTCATGACAACCTCTTGTGTGTCAGAGTAGAATGGCGCTCCATAGGGTTTTCAAGGTTGTAACCTTTTGGAAACAGATCACCAGGCCCTTCTTCTGAGGTGCCTCTGGGTGAGTTCAAATTGCAGACATTTTGGTTAGTAGTCAAGTGCTTAACTCTTTGCACCACCCGGGAACTCCTCAGAGTGTGAAAACATGAGGCAGAAGAGCCCATCTCTGAGTGCTGCAGTATGGAAAGACTCAGTCAGCCATTGCTGGCTTTGAAGATGGAAAGAAATCATAAACCAAAGAATCTGGACAGTATCTAGAAGCTGGAAAAAGCAAGAAAATGGTTTCTCCTCTAGAGTTTCCAGAAGGAATGCAGACCAGTTAATGACTTAACGTCAGTCCATTGAAAGCCATTTTGGACTTCTGACCTCCATAACAGAGGAAGAAAGTGTGTGCTTTTTTTTAAGCCACCAAGTTTGTTATACTGTGTTACAGAATAATAGGAAACAAATTTACCAAGTCATTAAACAAATAACATCATAAACAAATTCTAGACAGGAAGGAGGAGAATCAGTACCCAGAGTTACTACAATATATTTCCTAAAATGTCAAGTTTCCAGCCCCTCATAAATTAGGAAACATGAAAAGAAACAGGAAAATGTGACCAATAAACAAGATAAAAAGCCAGCGACAGAAACTGCCTATAAAAAGGCCCAGATGTTGGATTAAATGAAAAAAGCATCAAGGTAGCTATTACTAATATGTTCAAAGAGCTTTAAAAAATGTTTAAAGAAGTAAAGAAAGGCATGAAGACAATGCCATCTCTAATAGAGAATATCAATAAAGAGATAGATATTATAAAAAAAGAACCAAGTGAAATTCTGGAGTTGAAATTATAATTAACTAAATGAAAAATTCACTGGCAGAGAGCGACAGATTTGAACTGGGAGAAAAAAAAATCAGGGACTTAAAGACAGATCAATAGAAATGAGGTAATCTAAAGAACAGAAAGAAAAAAGAATGAAGAAAAAGAATAAAGAGAACCTCAGAGAAATGCAGAAAACTATTAAGCGTACCCACGTACACATAACAGTAGTAGCAGAGGAAGAGAGAGAAAGGAGCAGGAAAAAATTATTAGAAAGACAATACAAAGTTCTATTTTTATCTCACACTTCCTGATTCCAAAACTCACTACAAAGTTATAGTAATCAAGACAATTTTGTACTGTCATAAGAATAGAAGTATAGACTAGAATTTAGAGATCAGAAACAAACGCTCACATTTATAGTCAACTGATTTTCAACACAGGTGCCATGACCATTCAATGGCGAAAGAGTAGTGTTTTCAAAAAAGTGATGGGACAATGGAATATCCACATATGAAGTAATAAAGTTAGACCCCTACCTCACACCATATACAAAAATTAACTCAAAATAGATCAAAGATGCAAAGGTATAAGCTAAAATTATAAAACTCTTCAAAGAATACATAGGCATAAATTTTTGTGACCTTAAATGAGGCAATGGTTTCTTACATATAATACCAAACACACAGGCAAGTAAAGAAAAATATATATATAGATTAGACATGATGAAATTTAAAAACTTTTTTTTTGCTTCAAAGCACATTATAAAGAAAGTGAAAAGACAAACTACCCAATTATAGAAAATTTTTGCAATTCATATAATTTATAAAGGACTTTTTTCTAATATGCAGAAAAACTCTTATAACTCAATGATAAAAAGATAAATAACCTAATTAAAAACTGGACAAAGGATCTGAATACACATTTCTCCAAAGAAGATAAAAAAAAAAAGCAAATAAACATATGAAAAGATGTTTAACATCATTAACCATCTGAGAAAGCATATCAAAACTATAAGAGATACCACTTCACACCCATTAGCATGGCTATGATCTAAGAGACAGATAATAACTTGCATTTGTGAGGATATGGCAAAATTGAGAACTTCATACACTGTTAGTTGGAATGTAAACTGGTGCATCAGCTTTGAAAAACAGTTCACCAGTTCCTCAAAGGTTAAAGAGGATTACCATACTACCCAGTAAGTCTACTCCTAGGTTTATACTCAAGTGAAATGAAAACATATATCCACACAAAAACATGTACACTAATATTCAAGAGCCAGGTGTTGTCAAGTTGATTCTGACTCATAAAGACCTCATACGCTGCAGAGCAGAACGGCACTCCATTGGATTTTCAAGGCTGTGACTTTTTGGAAGAAGACTGCCAGGTCTTTCTTCTGAGGCACCTCTGGGCAGGTTCAAACAGCCAACTTTTTGGTAAGCAGTTGAGCACTTAACCATTTGTAACAGCCAAGTACTCCTGCACAAATGCTGCAACCATGAGCTCAAACATACCAACAGTTATGAGGATGGCACAGTACCAGGCAATGCTTTGTTCTGTTATAGATAATGTCACCAGGAGTTGGAGCTGATTCAATGGCAACTAATAACAACAACAATGTTCATAGCGGCATTATTAATAATAACCAAAATATCATATAATATATTTAAACGTGAGCCTGTGTTTTTACAACTATAGATGATGGTCTATAATTCAATATTATGAAAAGTGGTACTGCTTTTCCAAATAAGAAGGAAGTCACATTATGATGATTGTCACTGGCAAATGTTACCACTCAAGAATCAATCATTAGCTAAATTGTTGCAATTCTTCTAAAATCAGCATTGTAAGTTAACCTTCTTATTTTGTAGAGAATTTTTTTTTTTCCTAGTGTAATTTGGTTGATTTCCTGCTCTTCAAAAGGTAAATGGCAGTCTTAAAGAATGCTAATTTTCTGAAAATCTCTTGCTTTGGATACAAGCCTAAATGATTCTAAAGAACAATTCTTCACTGGCTTTGTTAAAATGACGTTTTTCTTTGCTGCTTTCTGTCTTCCCGAAGGGACTTGCAAACCTCTGCCTAGAGACTCTTAAGTGACAAGATGAGCCAGGTTGACAAATGTGTGGTGTAAATGTAAACCCAGATTTAAAGATTGCATCTGAGATACAGTACAAATAGCCATTTTTATTGCAGCTACAAAACAGCAAATTCCTTTCTATTAAAGCTATGGAATTTTTTTTTTTTTTTTATTCCATGCACAGAACTCACAGAGGATGGGCAAACTCCCCAGATAATAGTCAAAAATCGCCAAGCTAAAGGAGCAGCTGTGGCCATAGTGCCACTTCACACATTCAGGCACCAGGGAAACTTGACCCTTCCTCCAAAGACTCCTCAATCCGTAAGCACCACACATGGATATTAATTTACACCACAGCATGCTGAAGTGAATGTGCTCTCACGTATGGTGGTTCTCATTATGGCTGTCCCATAATGAACCCCTGGATGTACTGGATATGCAAATGTTTAGGCTCTTTTAGGGGATTTTTAACTCAATTAGAGGGTCAGAGACTAAGATAAAGGTAAAACCCTTAAGGAGTAGCTTTTAAAATTTAGGGATACCATGATGGGAAATTAGGCAATGATTACCGGTGGTGGTTGCACCACATGATTAATGTAATTGCTATCAATAAATTGTACACCTGAAAATGTTAAAGTAACA
>NW_004443973.1:17817278-17820151 GCF_000243295.1 Trichechus manatus latirostris
TTCTCGAGGGGAAAAAAATTTAGGAAGAACTTGGAAACAAGATATGTTTCTACATATTCCACGTATTAATTTCAGTCCATACCTGCCCTCTAGACCAACTAGCTCTGTGTGGTGCACAACCAACACAACCACACGTGGTGGTGCTGTCATTATGTTCACAGAAATGATACAGAGTAGAGCAAGAGTTTCTTTAGTTATTAGCAACACAATTTTAACCTGAAAATATCAACTCCTCTGGAAAATAATCAGTACTTCTGCATTCAGAAATTTGTCATTGGTATCGAAGTAGACCTAACATTCAGAAAATATCTCATACACACTAGAAGAATGTACTATTGTGGTTCCAGCCTCAACTATATTAGTCATTTCCAAATAAAAATCTTGACTTAGAGAAACAAAGAGATTTATAAGAATCAAAGGACCCTTGTATGCATGTCTTTCTATCTGCATTGCACATGCAGACAGGCTGTGCCTCAAACTTCTGGGCAGCAGTAAGGCTGCTAGAAACAAAGTACTGGAATCAACCATTCCATGGTTACTACATTCATCTGTGATTGATCCAGACACACAAGGCACTTACAGTGTTGGCAAAGTGTCTTAGTCATCTAGTGCTGCTATAACAGAAATACCACAAGTGGAGGGCTTTAACAAAGAGAAATATATTTTCTCACAGTCTAGTAGGCTAGAAGTCCAAATACAGGGTGTCAGCTCCAGGGGAAGGCTTTCTCTCTCTGTTGGCTCTGGAGGAAGGTCCTTGTCATCAATCTTAGCCTGGACTGGGAGCCTCTCCGTGCAGGGACCCCAGGTTCGAAGAACACACTCTGCTCCAGGCACTGCTTTCTTGGTGGTATGAGGTCCCCCCTCTCTGCTTGCTTCCTTTTCCTTTTATCTCTTGTAAGATAAAAGGTGGTACAGGCCACACCCCAGGGAAACTCCCTTGTGACGTTAGTAAGAGTTACAATCCCACCCTAATCCTCTTTAACATAAAATTACCATCACAAAATGGAGGACAACCACACAATACTAGGAATCATGACCCAGCCAAATTGATACACACATTTTTGGGGGGACATAATTAAATCCATGACACAAAGTGAAAGCCATTGTTATTACTTACAGAAAGCAAATAGTAAACAACAACTACAGATTCCAAATGGAAAGTGCTTACCCTTCCTCAGATTACCCATGTCCATTCTTTTGTTGATGGGTGGGCACGCTGTTTTTCCGGTCAAATGTGATGTTGATATCACTGGTGCCTATGGCTAGGGGGACCTGCATGGTGCCTGAGGCTTCTACTCTTCTGCTGGGCCTTGCTGGCTTCTGCTGCTGACTCCCAACCATGGGCTGACTAATCCCTTCAGTAGACAGTAAGGCACTCAATTTGCATAGTCCTAGCCAATCATTTTGTGGGAATTACAAGATCATGTCTAGAAAGGCCATATAAAAGTGATTCATTGCACTGTAACTCTCTACAGTTTTCACTTTTAATAGTAGTACTGCCCTTTATCTCTTTCATTTCCATCTGAAGATTACTTGGCTGATATTTTTAATAGCTAGAACTAACGCATGATTTATGATAATTTGCATTTCTTAGTTTATGTATATGTATGCTTGAATAGAAATTACAAAAGGATTCAATAGATTTACTCAGGGGTAAGTCAACAATGAAACAAAATTAGTATCTCACAAAAAAGTACATAAATTATTTGTGCACTCATTCATTCATTCAACAAATATTTATTGAGTGCCTAGCATGTGTCAGGCACTGTGTTGGGAAGTAAAAATGTAATATAATGAAGAACACTCTACTATAGAAGCAGAAAAGAAAAATACGTTGAAGTTTGAGAGTTATGAACATTGGAACCATGTATGTCAGTCAGCATAGGGTAAATGATGCTGCAGGAATAAACAGCACCAAATTTTCAGGGATTTAACATTGCAAAGGATTATGTCTTGTTCATACAATGGCAGCTGGTATGCTAAGTGGCTCTCAAGGACAGTTAATATCCATGAGGTAACTCAGTATTCCAGGCAATGTTATGGCACCTTTCTCTTAACAAGATGTTTCAGGGTTTACTTAGGCAAGGGAAAAACATGTAGCAAATCATTATCTTAAATGCTTCCACTCATATTCTGGTGACTGAAGCAACTCAGATGGCCTTGGCTAAGTTCAATATACATGTTGTTGTTGTTAGATGCCTTCGAGTTGATTCCAACTCATAGCGACCCTACATACAACAGAATGAAATACTGCCCGGTCCCTGCGCCATCCTCACAATCGTTGCTATGCTTGAGCTCAATGTTTCAGCTACTGTGTCAATCCATCTCGTTGAAGGTCTTCCTCTTTTTTGCTGACCCTTGACTTTTACAGTCATGATGTCCTTCTTCAGGGACTGATCCCTCCTGAAAAACATGTCCAAACTATGTGAGATGAAGTCTCGCCATCGTTGCTTCCAAGGAGCATTCTGGCTGTACTTCTTCCAAGACAGATTTGTTCATTCTTCTGGCAGACCATAGTATAGTCAATATTCTTAGCCAACACCATAATTCAAGGGCATCAGTTCTTCTCTGATCTTCCTTATTCATTGCCCAGCTTTAGCATGCATATGAGGCAATCGAAAATACCATGGCTTGGGTCAGGCATACCTTAGTCTTTAAAGTCACATCTTTGCTTTCTAACACTTGAAAGAGGTCTTTTGCACCAGATTTGCCCAGTGCAATGTGTCCTTTGATTTCTTGACTGCTGCTTCCATGGGTTTTGATTGTGGATTCAAGTAAAATGAAATCCTTAACAACTTCAATCTTTTCTCCATTTATCATGTTGTTGCTTATTGGTGCAGTTGTGAGGATTTTTGTTTTCTTTATGTTGAGGT
>NW_004443973.1:17820952-17831122 GCF_000243295.1 Trichechus manatus latirostris
TCGACTAATTCTTTTAGTGCGGTAACTATGTATATTCTTTCCGTCTTCTTTTGATGCTTTATGCCTTGTTCAGTATTTTGTCCATAACATTCTTCACTATTGCAACTTGAGGCTTGAATTTTTTCTTCATTTCTTTCCACTTGAGAAATGCTGAGCATGTTCTTCCCTTTTGGTTTTCTATCTCCAGGTCTTTGTCATTATAATACTTTATTTTGTCTTCTCCAGTGGCCCTTTGAAATCTTCTGTTCAGCTCTTTTACTTCTTCATTTCTTCCATTTGCTTTAGTTACTTGACATTCAAAAGCAAGTTTCAGAGTCTCTTCTGACATCCATTTTAGTCTTTTCTTTCTTTCCTCTCTTTTTAATGACCTCTTGCTTTCTTCATATATGATGTCCTTGATGTCTTTCCGCAACTCGTCTGATCTTCAGTCATTAGTGTTCAGTGTGTCAAATCTATTCTTGATATGGTCTCTAGATTCAGGTGGGAGATACTCAGGGTTGTACTTTGGCTCTTGTAGACTTGTCCTAATTTTCTTCAACTTCAATTTGAACTTGGATATGAGCAATTGATGGTCTGTTCTGCAGTCGGCCCCTGGCCTTGTTCTAACCGATAATATTGAGCTTCCCCCTTGTTTTTTTCCACAGATGTAGTCGATTTGACTCCTGTGTACTGCATCCAGACAGGTTCACGTGTATAGTCCTGTTTAGTTGTTGAAGAAAGGTATTTGCATTAAGAAGTCATTGGTCTTGCAAAATTCTATCATGTGATCTGTAGCATCATTTATCACCCAGGCCATATTTTCCAACTACTGATCCTTCTTTGTTTTCAAATTTCGCATTCCAACGTTCAGTAATTTTCAATGCATCCTTATTGCATGTTTGATCAATTTCAGACTACAGAAGTTGGTAAAAATCTTCAATTTCTTTATCTTTGGCCTTAGTGGTTGGTGCACGAATAATAGTCATATTAATTGGTCTTAGTTGTAGGCGTTTGGATTGTATCCTATTACTAACAGTGTTGCACTTCAGGATAGATCTTCAAATGTTCTTTTTGGCAGTGAATTCAATGCCATTCCTCTTCAACTTGTAATTCCCGGCATAGTAGATCATATGATTGTCCAACTCAAAATGGCCAATACTAGTTCATCTTATTTCACTAAAGCCTAGGATATTGATGTTCATGTGTTCCATTTCATCTTTGATGATTTCCAATTGTCCTAGTTTCATGCCTTGCACGTTCCATATTCCAGTTATTAATGGATGTTTGCAGCTGTTTCTTCTCATTTTGAGTCGTGCCATGTCAGCAAATGAAGATCCCAAAAGCTTGACTCCATCTACATCATTAAGGTCAACTCTATTTTGAGGAGGCAGCTCTTTCCCAGTCATCTTTTGTGTGTCTTCCAGTTTGAGGGACTCATCTTCTGACACTATATCAAACAATGTTCCACTGCTATTCATAAAGTTTTCACTGGCTAATTTTTTCCAGAAGTAGATAGCCAGCGCCTTCTTCCTAGTCTGTCTTAGTCTGGAAGCTCATCTGAAACCTGTATACATCATGGGTGACCCTGCTGACATTTGAATACCAGTGACGTAGCTTCCACCATCACAGCAACACATAAGCCCCCACAGTGTGACAAACACAGACGTGTAGGGGATTTCAGTATATAATCTTCCTTTATATCTAGGAGCAGGGAGAGAACTGGAAGTATTAATGAGCACAAGTAATATTTACCCCATCCTAAGTTCTACTTCTCAATCAGTCTGCTACATATCCTATGATCTACATATACTAGACCAGTGGTGATCATCACATTAGAATCATCTTGGGAACCTTAAAAAAAAATGCCCAAACATTCTGGCTTAATTTTTTCTAGGAAAGTGTGCCTGCATCTGAGAATCATTTTCTTGGAGAATACTTCTGAATTTCTTCTAAGTTGATACTAACAATGTCTACTGCAAAATTGTAGTCACTTGGTTTCTAGAGACATTATTTTTATCTCTGGATTCATAACTATGTGTGACACACTAACCATAGATTGTTAAACAAAACACTATATGGAACTACTTTATGCGATTTAAAAAAGAGAATTTTAAAAACAAAACACATTGAAGTTATTTCTTCACTAAGTATTTCTTAGTTTTCTTATTTGGTTTTGGTAGACGCAATTGACAACATCAGTGGTAAAAGTCTCCCCTGAAACATTTTGTGAAAAGTTAATGTTTTTAACAATGTTCTTTGACAGGATAAAACCATCGGGTTGACTCTGTTCCTAATAGATGAGATAAATTCTACCCCATATTCTAATGATGTACTCCACCTAGGTTTGGATTAAAAACGAAACAGCACAAGAGGTATTTCACTCTTTCTCTGCATGTTTGGTCATAAACATGCGTTTGGGACCCATCCTTTATGTTTTTTGGCATTTTCTTTCATGAAGATTCAAGTTAACTAAGGTTAATCTACTCAGTAAAAGCATTGAGAAACTTTGGGAAGTACTTCTATAGTTTTCATTCATATTCATAGCATTTGTTCAACATGCTTTATTTCACAAAGGATTAAACATCTGCCAAAGTCGGATCTTCAAAGCAGTAGGTCTGTATTTCACCATTATCCAGAATGTAGCTAATGAGGAAGTATTAGCTTACTGCTATATCTGCTACATCTGCAATAAGAAGAAATGCAGTTGTAGTTTTATTAGTGCCTTAAAATTTGCAACTCATCCATTAATAGGATTTTTATTTTTTCATATATTTAATTTTGGCAAAACCACAAGGAAGGATCAAGAAAAAGAAAGCCAAGGTAAAAATCTATATCTTAATATGCAGTACATTATGTCTATTTTAGAGTAAATGTTTAAAAAAAAGATTTAACTGACTTTCAAAAAGAATTATTTTTACATTTTTGATTGAGCTTCCTTATAACACCTTTTTGAATCACAGTTATTCTTGCATAATCATGAATTGGTCTTTTCAGCTATATTCTTGCACATGAATAACAATGATGCCAGGAGCAGCAGCTGCTGCTACTGTGAAATAAAAAGGTGAGAATCTTTTTAAAGTAACTTGCCTCCTTTTTGTATTTTTCAAGAAAATTAGGGATTGCATTACAAATCTAGAAGAGCAACTGTGTGGTCCAGAGACTAAGACTCTGGATGTAGGTACAAAAATCTTTAAGAAACTTCACATTCCACTATTATTTTTATTCTACTATTTTTACTACACTAATAAGCCAATAATGAGTATGTAGAATACGGTATTCACTCAAGCTGTGAAGTCTTGAAAAAGCCAGCACTCAATAAGCCACTGCAGATTGTTCTGTGTACCAAAAAAGAACAGTTTGAAATCATTTCTTGTAATTTAGGAATTACAGAGAAGAAGAAACAACCCAGGGTTGACTTATTTTAATGAAAATAAGTTATTTTGAAAGTAGAATGATATATGGTATAATGATATTCACATTTGTATTTCAGGTTTTAATATCACGGTGGTCTTTTAAAAATGTCTCCCTAAATATTTTGTGTTTATACTGAGATGACGAACCTCTCTATTCATGGTTCAGTTTGATATGTAACTATTTTATAAGAGGAAAAACATAGTTTTATATTTTTAGTATTAAACCCGTCACCGTTGAGTTGATTCCAACTCATAGCGACCCTATAGGACAGAGTAGAACTGCCTCATAGAGTTTCCAAGCTGTAAATCTATATAGAAGCAAATCCTCCATAAAGTAAATCTTTATGCCACATCTTTCTCCCATAGAGTACCTGGTGGATTTGAACCTAGCTTTTAACCACTGTGCCACCAGGGCTCCTATTTTTAGTAGTAATGTTGATAAATTATGATTTCTACTTCACCAGCTGCATTTTTGCAATTATCTCAGATCCTATCCCCTGCCCATGGTGGGTATTTTATTTTGGAGTCATGATTTTGAAAACTGTCAAGAAGGCTTAAGAGTATGCAGCATAAATGTCTTAACGTCGTCTTCATTCACACTTACTAGACTAATGATAAATTCTAGTAACTAAATATTCTTTTGGTATTTCAGCTTTCATTTTTTCCCTTTTCATGCTCATGTTCCATGACCATGCATGCTTTATCTACTCCCAAGTTTTTTTATTGTTTTTTCTTTCTCATTTCTTGGATCATTTACTCAAAGCCAGACTAAGATGTCAGAAGGCCTTACCACCTAAAATTATGGTGGGCCACAACATGTAAAAACAATTGCACCATAAAATAAAAAGTTACTGAAATTAAAGCATAGCAATCATTTATCAACCCTACTACTCTTGTATCTTTCATTTCTTTTTTGTATTTTAACTTTGCTTCCTTCTTGATGTCTACCCAGATATTTCACTTTAGATGATGATAGACTAGTTAGGGAGTAAGGAAGGGCTAGGAGGATGGGAAATAAAAGTAAAGGGAGAGGAAGGGAAGAAGAAAACAGGGGCACAGTGATCAATTAGGAGTATATTGCTGCAGCTATATGGCTTAGATTTGTATCTTTACTAACAACATGAATAAATGGGGTCAATAGTCAATATTTTGGTTGTTGCTGCTTTTGTGATTTTTTGCCTGGTTGATGGATTTTATTGCTTTCACATTAGCTAATTCGCCTTTCTTGTTATCTTGCCTGTCCTTCATTCAGTGAATGCATCCTCTACATCAGGATTTTCAGCGTGGTTCTCGGACCAGCAGCGTCAGCATCACCAAGGCACTTGTTAGAAATGCAAATTTTCAGGCCCAATTCCAAACCCAGAATCAAAAAAATATCGGGGTGGGGAACAGCAATCTGATTTTAAAAAGTCCTCCAAGACAGCCTGGTGTATGCTAAAGTTTGAGAACCATTGCTCTACATATTCACTAGCAGGATTTTTCTAAAGCACATTTCTCACCATGCTCCTGCTGCTCTGCTTAAAATACTTCAACAGTTCCCATTTCACCATCTAAATGAAACCCAGGCCCAGGGTTCTTAGCATAAAGGCTTCAGGTGGTCTGACTCATATATTTCTCTGCTGGTCTCATCTCCCAGCACCAGCATGCCAGCCACACTGAAATACATATACTTCCCTTTGATGTCTGTGTATTGTTTTTTCTGATGGTTGGAATGTCCTACCTATATTTTTAGATACAGGACATTTCTAGCTACTTTTCAAGTTTCCCCTCAATTGTCACCTCTTCTATGCTGCCTTCCCTCAGACATTCTCCATTATCTCTAGGACAGAGGTTCCCAGGCTGTGGAAAATTCCACTGCCTCAAGCAGCTTGCTTAGCTTGCCCTGCAGCTTTGCATTAGAATCCTGTTTCCTTTGCTTGGCACGACCCGTAATTTTACGTTAAAATCCTGGTGATGTATGAAGTTATAGATAAACTCCATTGCGCCTGTGAAGTATGATTAAGAATGTTACTGATGTAATTTGTATAAATTTCTTACTTGGAAACCCCTTAAAAGTAATTTTTCCCCTCACTCTCGATGAGCAGTCTTGGTGGCAACAGCTCTGACTGTCTCCTTTCCTTGCGCAATGATATACAGTTACTTTTCTGCTCTCCCACATTGGTCTCTCGTTTATTGGCCAATACGAGTCATGCCAAGCAGATATTGGGGTTTCCACCTGGCAACATCTCTACCCCCCATAAGGCATATTTAGGCACTTTCTCTTCACTGAGTTCTCTTATCATGCTGTACATACCATCAGTACTTTGTTTTTCAAAGCAATAACAACTGCCTACGAGAATGTGGAGCAACAGGAACACTCATTCATTGCTGGTGGAAATTCAAAATAGCACAACCACTTTGGAAGTTTCCTGGCAGTTTCCTACAAAGCTAAACAGTCTTATTATATGATTCACCAATCATGCTCCTAGGTATTTACCTAATTGAGTTGAAAACTTATGACCACACAAAGCCTGTACAAAAATGTTTATAACAGTTTTATCAATAATTGCCAAAAACTGGAAGTGACCAAGATGTTCTTTAGTAGGTAAAGGGATAAACAAATTGGCACATTCGTACAGTAAAATATTATTCAGCAACAAAAGGAAATGAGCTGTCAAGGATCAATTCGGTGAAAGGAAGGACAGCACACAATACAGGGGAAGTTAGCACAACTGGACTAAATCAAGCAGTTTCCTAGACACATCCAAACACTTTAAAAGACAGCCGGGGCTGGGGCCTGGGAACCATAGTTTTGGGGTCCATCTAGGTCAATTGGCACAACAAATTTTATTAAGAAAATGTTCTACATCCCGCTTTTGTGAACAGCATCTGGGGTCTTAAAATATTGAAGTGGCTATCTAAGATAATCAATTGGTCCCATCCCACTTGGAGCAAAGGAAAATGAAGAACAACAAAGACACAAGGAAAATGTTACCCCAAAAGACTAAAGGACCACATGAACTAAAAACTCCACCAGCCTGAGACCCGAAGAACTAGATGGTGCCCAGCTACCACCAATGACTGCCTTGACCGGGAACACCACAGAGAGTCCCAGACAGAGCAGGAGAAAAATGTAGAACAGAACTCAAATTCATGTAAAAACACCAGACTTAATGGTCTGACAGAGACTGAAGAAACCTCTGAAACTATGGCCCCCTGACATACTGTTAACCCAGAACTGAAACCATTCCCAAATCTCACTCTTCATACAAAGATCCGACAGGACTGTAAAACAAAAAATAATACACGTGAGGAATGTGCCTCTTAGTTCAATCAGATATAAGAGACCAAATGGGCAACTCCTGTCCAAAAGCAGGATGAGAAGGCAGGAAGGGACAGGAACTGTTCGAATGGACATAGGGAACCTGGGGTGGAAAGGGGGAGTGTGCTGTCACATTATGGGGATTGCAACTAACGTCACAAAACAATATATGTATAAATTTTTGAATGAGAAATTAACTTGAGCTGTAAACTTTCACCTAAAGCACAATAAAAAAGAAAAAAGAAATGAGCTGTCAAACCACAAAAAGACATAAAGGAAAAAATGACATTCTTGAGAAGGCAAAATTATAGAGACAGTAAAAAGTTACCAGGGTTTTAGGGGAGAGGAGAATGAATAGACTAACCTCTGGGGAATTTTAGGACTGTGAAGCTATTTTGTACGCTACTATATGGTGAATGTATGGCATTATACGATTTTTAAAAACCACAGAATTATACACTACAAAAAGTGAATCTTAATGTAAACTATGAATGTTAGTTATTAACAATGTATTGACATTGGTCCATTAATTGTAACAAATATACCACACTAATCCTTTCCCCATATTTATTCAATCTGTATGCTGAGCAAATAATCCAAAAAGCTGGACTGTATGAAGATGAATGTGGCATCAGGACTGGAGGAAGACCCATTAACAACCTGCAATATACAGATGACAACCTTGCTTGCTGAAAGTGAAGAAGACTTGAAGCACTTACTGAAGAAGATCAAAGACTATAGCCTTCAGTATGGATTACACCTCAGCATAAAGAAAACAAAAATCCTCACAACTGCACCAATAAGCAACATCATGATAAATGGAGAAAAGATCGAAGTTGTCAAGGATTTCATTTTACTTGGATCCACAATCAAATCGCTGGAAGCAGTAGTCAAGAAATCAAAAGACACATTGCATTGGCCAAATCTACCACAAAAGACTTCGTTAAAGTGTTAACCAGCAAAGGTATCACTCTAAGGACTAAGGCGAGCCTGACCCTTAACCATGGTGTTTTCAACTGCCTCATATGCATGCGAAAGCTGGGCAGTGAATAAGGAAGACCGAAGAAGAATTGATGCCTTTGAATTACGGTGTTGGCAAAGAATATTGAATATACCATGGACTGCAAAAAAAAGAAAAAATCTGTCTTGGAGGAAGTACAGTCAGAATATTTCTTAGAAGCGAGAATGGCGAGACTTCGTCTCACATACTTTGGATATGTTATCAGAAGGGATGGATCCCTGGAGAAGGACATCATGCTTGGTAAAACAGGATCATCAAAAAAGAGAAAGACCCTCAACAAGATGGATTAACACAGTGGCTGCAATAATGGGCTCAAGCGTAACAATGATCATGAGGATGGTACAGGACTGGGCAGTGTTTCATCCTGCAGTGCATAGGGTCACTATGAGTCAGAACTGACTCAGCAGCACCAACCATCCAAGATGTTAATAATAAGGAAAACTGTATGCAGGGAGGATGATATGACAGTTCTCTGTAATATCTGCACAATTTTCTTTAAATCTAAAACTTCTAAACATGAAATCTGTTAAGTAAAATTTTAAAATTTATCAAAGAATAGCTGCATCCAAGATACATAGCCACAACAATAATGAATCCTTTAAGGAGAAACTCATAGTAAATAGATTTATCTCATTATTTTACTGATAAAACTAAAAGTAAAATAAGCCCGCAGTCCACAATTTAACAAAATAGATGAGAAAGCAAGCCAAAAGAGGATGAATGATTAGAAAGAATACACATACATATTAGGCCCACCAAGAATTTCAGCAATTTTAATAGTCAGATACAATTTTTAAAATAAATGTGTTTAAAATATGTACAGAAAAAGTAGAATAAAAGTATCATGATTATGTGAAAGAAACGAAGTATAATAAAAAAATAGGCTAAGCATATTTGAAGAAGCAAATAAAACTTTTAGAAATACAAAATGTAATAAAAAAGGAAAAAATAATAACAATATAAAAGAAGTTATTGAATAGAAAGACAGCGCAGAAAGAAATGGAAAGTATGAAAGTCAATTTAAGAGACGTAAACTACAGGCTGTCCCCGAGTTACGAACGAGATCCGTTCCTGTGTCTTTAAGAATTTCTAGGGAAGTCAGAAGAGGTGCTTAAGGTTCTTATTTAGCCTTACTTTAGTGCAAGAAAAGGATCAAAATCTTTTCAATGATTTAAAAGCTGCAAGTGCAGCAAGTGAAGGTGATTCTGAAGAAGAATTTGTTGTGAGTAGGGGTTTGTTCAGTTGTTTAAAAGTGAGGGCAAATTTAGATAACACTAAAAGCCAAGTACAAGTTGTCCATAAGTTGGACATCCGTAACCCAGAGACTGCCTGTATAGAACCATACAGTCTAATATAAATGTAATTGGTGTTACAAAATAAGTGTCAAGAGATGATATATGCAAGGGTCTGGATGAGAATTTCCTAGAATAAGTAAAAACATGCGTCCCCAGATTCAGGATGTGCAATGAATCCCAAGCCCAATAAATACAAGAAATCTATACCATGAGACTTAATAGCGAAAGTGAAGAGCACCAAACACAAAGAGAAGATCATAAAATAAAAGATGTAAATAATTTATAAAGCATTGAAAATTAGACTGACATCAGACTCCTCAACATTATTAATGGATGTCAAAAAACAGTGGAAAATAGCTTAGTTGTGCTGAGCGAAAGTAAATATCAACATAGAATATCATGGTCAGCTGAAATTTTATTGTAGGGTGAGGAAAAATAAAAACATTTTCAGAAAAGCAAAAGCAAGCCGAGTTACCTTTCCCACAATGAACCCTCGCTAACAAAATTGTAAAGAATGTCCTTTGGAAAGCATGAAAATGATCCCAAAAGGAATAGCTGAGAAGTAAGAAGAAATGGGGGGAGGGGCAGAGAAACTGATAAATTGGTAAATTTAGAGAAAATTGAACATATGAAACAAGAATAACCATGACTAAATTGGGTAATAAATCTAGATAAAACCAGGAGTCCAGATGAAAATAACTTGCAAGACAGGAGAAAGAGCATTAAGTTGTTCTAATATCCTTATACCGCTTTAGAGAAAAGTAAACACGATGAATAAATGTGGGCATAATTAAAGTAAGCACATATGTTTAAGAGTTTAAAGATGAGGACAAAAAACACAAATAGAGTGTACATTTGTAAAACAACGAGTAGGATAAGGGAATTTAAATCAAAACCCAAGTGATAAAAATAAAATAGGAAAAGAGAAAACAAGTCACATAGAATACCAAGGAAAATAGATAACACCTGTTTAATTCATCCTTTATTACTATATTCCTTTTTATCTCCAGAAATACTTGCCTTAAAATCTATTTGTGCTGATATTAATATAACTACATCAGATTTTTATAGTTGCATTTGAATGATGTATATTTAATTTTCAATCAAATGGTGTCCTTAATTTTAAAATTGATCCCTTGTAATCAGTAAGTGATCAATTTT
>NW_004443973.1:17831222-17834100 GCF_000243295.1 Trichechus manatus latirostris
CCCCAAGTTCTTTTTAAATGCGTAGAAATTTTTTGCCTAGATTCCTTTCCTTTGAAATGCCATCTTCATTGTATGCCATGTGTGAATGCATATGTGTGTGTGTGTGTGTGTGTGTGTGTGTGTGTTTTGCTGGATGCTCTATTTTTTGTTAATTGATTTGTCTTTTTCTGAAAAAATAGTTTTTTTTAAAGATTTCTATCCTCCATTAAGGTATCTTTTATAGCTAATTAACCAATAAGGCAAATTCTATTAGTATTATTTTCTCTCTCTTTCAAAATTGATTTTGCTATTCTTTTTTTTTCTTCCATATGAAACGTAATATAGCTTGACACTTCCCATGTATGCTTTATTGAGATACTGAATTATTTCTTAATCTAATTTCCGAAGAATTAGGGTAACAGTTACCTGAAACTTGGCTCAGAGAGGGTGACCAAAAGGAATCAATATTTAATGTCTAGATTCTAGAAAAAGAAGTCCAGTAAACGAAAAAGTGTGCATTCATCAAACGAGGAGACAATAGCATTATAGGGCAAGGTCTTTGCTGTGTGTGTGTGTGTGTGTGTGTGTGTGTGTGTGTGTGTGTGTGTGTACACTGCTCAATCAATATTGGTGACAAGAAAATCAATTTAGCATGGTGATTGAGATTATGGCCTTTTAATTTCATGTACTGATATGGGAAGACATCTAAGCTCTAAGTGAAAAAAGCGCATTGATGAACAATGTAAATAGTGTGATATCATTTGTCAAGGTAGAGGGAGGAGGAAATGCATATTATTTGGCAGGTATCTGTGAAGTATCCTTGGAGGAATACAGAATAAGTTAGTGATAATTATTGCCTATAAGGAGCAGCAATAAGTGGCTGAACAACAGGGTTGAGAGAGACATTGTAATGTATATATTTTTTATAATTCTTTCATTTTGATCCATGTGAATATATTACCTATTAAAGCCAATCTAAGCAAATAAAGGGCAAGTATTGAAAATTATTAGAAATGGCTAAAACCGATGGTGGGTCAATAACTGTTCTTTGTATTGTCTCTGTTCTTTGATGTGTGTCTAAAAATATTTATAATATAAATTTTACATGAAAAAAACTGTGATCTTCAAATTTGTTCCCAGATCTGTCACTTAACAACAGTGTGAGTTGAATAAGCTTTTTATTATCCTCTTTAGTCATATATAAAACATAGATGATAATAGCTCCTAAGTCATAGGATTTTATTTGAATTAAACAAGAAAAAATGCATCTAAAGTGTAGAGTTTGGCAAGCAGTAAATGCTCAATAAGTGATAGCTATCGTCATGGTTTTGTTGATGATACAATTAAGTCATCTCTTCAACTGAACATTTCTTAAAGTCAGAAATTATAGCTTACATTTGCTATTTTCATCTGCTTCCTTACTTAGTACTTCACAAGTAGTATTTTTTCCTTAAGTGTTCAATGTTTGCTTTCTATAAGATCTTACATACTGGGATTCATTATTGAATTTTATTTTATTTTTTTGTGTTGCCTTCATTTTTAAATTGTATTTGTCTTCTCTCAACAAAAGAGAAAGGTATTCTGACATTCTTCTTCAATAGAAAAAGAAAATGTAAGTTGTTTATAAAACGTAAGCATTACAGAAATGCTTGTGAAACAGTTTTAGCATTCAGTGTCTGCAATCGATACAAAATGATGACATAAGCACAATCAGAAATTTTTGGAACAAGAATGAAAAAAATTACATACTAAAATACCTAAAGGTATTTTTGTTTCCCCAAAGCCATGTATCAGCAAAATGAGTCAAAGATATAACATGCCATTATTCTCATCTGTACAGTAAATTCAACAATAATATATGATCATTCTTGTTGTGTTCTGTATATCACTGTGTAACTTGTGTATTAATATTATTTTTTATTTATTATCATTATTTATGGCTGTACTTTACCTTCAAATTATTTATCAACTATTCTGAACTAAATATGTGTGTCCTCATTTATTTAATATCTATCTCTCTCAATTGACTAAATATCATAAAGATAGATATATATATCTTCCTCATCTTTGTATCCTCAGTAACTTCTGCTACTCAGTGCAAGGTCATCCTTCAATAAAGATTTGCTGAAAGAAAGCCTGAATTATTGAGCTGAAAATGTATTGATTTAGGTAGGATTTAACTAATAGTGGGAAATGTGAAATATCCTCTCAGGATAAACTTGACTTAACCACCTGAACATGTGTTTGTGCCCATCAGCCAAAAAAAAAAACAGACCCAGTCTGACCAACCAAAACCCATTGCCATAGGGTCAATTCTGGCTTATAGCTGATCATACATGGAGTCAAACTTCACTTTGCAAACTGTATGTAATTAATGGAATCATATTGGTTTAGCACCAAAGCCTCCAAGTCACAAGAAAGGGTGTTGAAAATTCCCACTAAAGCTAACTGCCTCACAGAGTTCACTTCCTAAGCTCTGAGGCTGCCATTTTCCTCCCCTGCTCTTTCCTTTACTTCCACAAATATTTACTTAGAATCCTATTATACGCATTGGACAATGTGGAGGAGGGGAATACAGTTTGCCTGTGGTTAGGCAAGTACCCGCAATAATAAATATGTCGTCCCAAACTGAAAATTTATTGGAATATGTGCATACTATTTTAAGGACTTGTGTTCAAGAACCGATGGTATTGAAGGAAGAAGTCCAAGATGCACCGAAGGCATTGGCAAAAAACATGGCTCCAGGAATTGACGGAACAGCAATTGAGATGCTTCAACAAATGGATGCAACACTGAAAGCACTCACTCATCTATGCCAAGAAATTTGAAAGACAGCTACCTGGCCAACCAGCTGGAAGAGATCCAGATTTGTGCCCATTCCAAAGAAAGGTCATCCAAC
>NW_004443973.1:17834973-17855441 GCF_000243295.1 Trichechus manatus latirostris
TAAGTACTTTGGACATGTTATTAAGAGGAACCGTTCCTGGAGAAGGACATCATGCTTGGTAGAGGGTCAGTGAAAAGGCGGAAGACCCTCAACGAGATGGATTGACACAGTGGCTGCAACAAACAGCTCAAACATAAAACAATTGTGAGGATAGCGCGGGACCAGCAGTGTTTTGTTCTGTCTTACATAGGGTCACTATGAGTTAGAACCGGCTCGACAGCATCTAACAACAACAGTAACATTTTGAGGGCATGATATTTGAAAAGCTTGGATTAGCTGTATTAGATACTTTTCCTGAGACAGTGACACTTAAGTTGAAATCTGAAATGTGGAGATTTCAACTCCACATTTTATTTATCACTTCCTGTGACAAAAGGAAGCACAGTGTATTTGAAAGACTGAACAGATACTGTAGTGCTCTGTCCAGATCTCTAGGACCTCCTTTGTATTTCTGAGAACCTCTCCCCTGGCATCTCTGTGAGTTTGCTTCTAAGGGTCATCACCTGAGGACTGTCTTCAGGGAACAGCCATCATGGTAATGATGGAGGTTCCCTCAGACATAGACAAGTTCCTGGGAGTTTATGTTCTCCCACTAGACTCCCATAAGACAATGAACTCCTGGTGTGATAATATTGTCGGGAAAGAAACACCATTTACTAATAAGGAGAATACTGGAAATGTAAGAATAAGGCAAAATGCTGTAATTTCGAGAAAAAGAATAGTGAATATTTAATAATTGTAGGTTTCATACATTGAATTGTTTTCTGTGTTAGGCACTCTACTGATGCTGTATATACATTACCTCATTAGATTCATTCAGCAGTCTGGTGTGGTGATTACTGTTATTATCTCCATTTTAGACACAAAAATCATAAACAAAAAAGCTTGCTTGCAAATGATCAAACAGTTGGTGCATGAAGAAGCTGGACTCAGTTCTAGTTCTGTCTGACTCTATGGCCTGTTCTCTAACAATCTGCCTCCAAAACTTGTACTAGCAAAACCTGAGGCTCTTAAAAATTAAAATAAATTAAAAAACCTCCCTATGACTTTGATCTCAGAAAAGTTCTTCCTACATCTTCTTCAAATAAGAGTCTGATTGCTCATAAATTAGATAAGCCACCTTCTGAGGCTTCAGAATGATTTGTTTTAAATTCGTCTTACTCTAAAGTGTTCTTATCCAGAAATTTTAGAAGAAATATAATAAATCATATTAAAATTATTTTAAGAGTCCTTTCCGAGAAATTACTTACATTTCAAAATTGCTCAAGGGCTCTTCTAACAAGACTTCCTAGCAAAATCAAGGCAGTTATATGGAATACAGAAGCAGCACAATGAATGAAGATATTGAGGAGTTGGGAAATCAAACAGTTTCCTTTATAGCAGATTTAACAGGGCAACGTATTTTGGGTTAATAAAAGCACTGTTTGGTTATCTGAAATATATGTATATTATATATTTGTGTGGATGAATGTCCTTGAAATTCTAAAATATTGTTACTGTTTTTAGGTGCCATCAAGTCAGTTCTGACTCATAGCAACCCTGTGTGAAACATAACAAAAAACTACCAGGTCCTGCACCATCTTCACAATCACTGCTATGTTTGAGCCCTTTGTTGCAGCCACTGTGTCAGTCCATCTCATTGAGAATTTTCCTCTTTTTGGCTGGCCCTCTACTTTCCCAAGCATGATGTCCTTCTCCAGGGAATGGTCCCTCTCAATAACATGTCCAAAGTACTTAAGACAAAGTCTCGCCATCTTCATTTCTAAGGAGCATTCTGGCTGTAATTCTTCCAAGACAGATTTGTTCGTTCTTCTGGCAGTCCATGGTATATTCAATATTCTTTGCCAGCACCACAGTTCAAAGGCGTCAATTCTTCTTTGGTCTTCCTTATTCATTGTGCAGCTATCACATGCATACGAGGTGATCAAAAACACCATGGCTTGGGTCAGGCATACCTTAAAGTGACATTTTTACTTTTTAACACTTGAAAGAGGTCTTTTGCAGCAGATTTGCCCATTGCAATGTGTCCTTTGATTTCTTGACTGCTGCTTTCAGGGGTGTTGATTGTGGATTCAAGTAAAATGAAATCCTTGACAACTTCAATCTTTTCTCCATTTATCATGATGTTGCTTATTGGTCCAGTTGTGAAGATTTTTGTTTTCTTTATGTTGACGTATAATCCATACTGTAGGCTATAGTCTGACGTTCATCAGGAAGTACTTCAAGCTCTCTTCACTTTCAGCAAGCAAGGTTGTGTCATCTGCATATCACATGTTGTTAATGAGTCTTCCTCCAATCTTGATGCCATGTTCTACTTCATATAGTTCAGCTTCTCAGATTATTTGCTCTGCATACAGATTGAATAAGTATGGTGAAAGGATACAACTCTGATGCACTCTTCTCCTGATTTTAAACAAGCAGTATCTTCTTGTTCTGTTGGAACAATTGCCTCTTGGTCTATGTACCGGTTCCTCAGGAGCACAATTAAGTGTTCTGGAATTCCCATTCTTTGCAATATTATCCATAATTTGTTATGATCCACACAGTCGAATGCCTTTGCGTAGTTAATAAAACACATGTAAACATCCTTCTGGTATTCTCTGCTTTCAGCCAAGATCCATCTGACATCAGCAACGATAGCCCTTGTTCCACATCCTCTTCTGAATCTGGCTTAAATTTCTGGCAATTCCCTGTCGTACTGGTGCAACTGCTTTTGAATAATCTTCAGCAAAATTTTACTTTCGTGTGATATTAATGATATTGTTGATAATTTACTCATTCCCTTTTATCACCTTTCTTTGAAATTGGGCACAAATAAGAATCTCTTCTAGTTGGTGGGCCAGGTAGCTGTCTTCCAAATTTGTTGGCATAGACGAGTGAAAGCCTCCAGCACTGCATCCATTTGTTGAAATATCTCAGTTGGTATTCTGTCAGTTCCTGGAGACTTGTTTTTCACCAGTGCCTTCAGTGAAGCTTGGATTTCTTCCTTCCATACCATCAGTTCTTGATCATATGCCACCTCCTTAAATGTTTGAACTTCAACCATTCTTTTTGATACAATGACTCTGTGTATTCCTTCCATCTTCTGTGTTGCTTCCTGCATCATTCAATATTTTGCTCATAGAATCCTTCGGTATTGCAGCTCGAGGTTTGAAGTTTTTCTTCAATTCTTTCAGCTTGAGAAATGCCAAGCGTGTTCTTCCCTTTTGGTTTTCTATCTCCAGGTCTTTGCACATGTCGTTGTAATACTTTACTTTGTCTTCTCGAGCTGCCCTTTGAAATCTCTGTTCAGCTCTTTTACTTCATCATTTCTTCCACTTGCTTTAGCTGATGTATGTTGAAGAGCAAGTGTCAGAGTCTCTTCTGACATCCATTTTGGTCTTTTCTTTCTTTTCTGTCTTTTTAATAGAGCTTTTGCTCTCTTCATGTATGATATCTTTGATGTCATCCCACAACTCATCTGGTCTTCAGTCACTATTGTTCAATGTGTCAAATCTGTTCTTGAGATTGTCTCTAAATTCAGGTGGAATATAGTCAAGGTTTTTATGGACTTGTTTTAATTTACTTTAAAAAAATTTTTTTTTATTGTACTTTAGGTGAAGGTTTACAGAACAAATAGTTTCTCGTTAAACAGTCAGTACACATATTGTTTTATGACATTGATTACCAACCCCATGATATGTCAACACTCTCCCTTCTCGGCCTTGGCGGACTTTTTTTTTTGGTGAAAATATACATAGCCAAAGATAC
The DNA here is from genome assembly GCF_000243295.1 of Trichechus manatus latirostris. Lineage (NCBI taxonomy): Eukaryota > Metazoa > Chordata > Mammalia > Sirenia > Trichechidae > Trichechus > Trichechus manatus. The sequence continues at coordinate 17,838,724 of NW_004443973.1, forward strand.
ACCATTTCAAATATTTCTACATGTACATTTCAGTGACGTCGATTACATTCTTACAGTTGTGCTGCTATTCTCACTTTAGAAGAAGGTTTACAGAACAAAATAGTTTCTCATTAAACAGCTGTAGGCATGTTGCCCTACGACAATGGTTAAGAACCCTACTACATGTCAACACTGTCCTTACTCAACCTTGTGTTACCTATCACAATTTTATTGTTTAAGCAAGTTTTATATTAATTGCTTCTGAAGAAATCTAAATAATAAAATGGGAGCAATTTTCTAAATACCATAGGTGTTTGTATAAAAATATTTCTGTCCATTTTTTTTCCTCTCAAGTCAGAAAGTAGATCTTTTAAATTATTCTAGAACTTTGTCTTGTGATTTTCCCTCTAATCAGAAATGAATATCAAGACTATGTGTATTCTTAATGCAAGAAAAATGAATTTCTACTGGAAATTGAACTTTGGACTTTTGTATCTTAAAACATAAAAGTAGAAATTTTATCACTTCAGCTGAAGAAAACTTCTAATATATTTTTACCACTTATGTTGGTGTCTCCGAAACAAGTCCTTTTATAAAAAAAAGTAATATGATTCTGTTTCTCTTCCCAGGTATTGTCATGAATTTTATTTATACCAGTCACGTGAATTTAGAGCCCAAAGAGTTCTAAATGTTATCTACACTGTATAGTGGGCTTCCTGTTTATAAGAAGACAAAGTACTATTTAGAAACCAATATATCATGGTCTACTATGGTATTAATTTCAATTAATCTATCTAACTGTCATGAGACTATTGATAGATTGTTCATTCTGAGAAAGTCCTTTATTGGCTTCATTATACATCAAATCTATGTATAACAGGAATCTGAACTATTTGAGGATTAAAAAATAAAATGTTTGTTGTATATTAAAATACAAAATACTATTCTAAATACTGGTGAATTAAGGAGTTGTAGAGGGATGTATGCAGAAATGAAAAGAAGATGAAGTTTTTGCCAACAAAAGCAATAATAGGTTAGTGAACATGGTGAAAATTTTGGACAAAAATCAATGCATATAAAGGACATAGTCATGTTTCTTTGTTTATTTGTTTATGTTTAGTTTTATTTTTGTTTGTTTATGAGTTGGTTTAGAACAGAAGTAGCCAGGCTAAAAGTTTTGAATAGAAAATAGTATTATTATACATTATATACATTTTAATTAATAGCAAAATGAAATGTTTAATGGTAGAGTGTCCTCCCGATTTTGACATATAAATACCTGTAAGCCTTAGTGAAGTACACATGGGGTCGCTGTGACTAGAAAATTGACTTGATAGCACCTAGCAATAACAACACATATTGAAATATCGGCATGTCAATATGTTATTAGCTAGGGAAAACTTTTTAGTTGGTATAATTTTTTTTTTTTTAGCCTTTAAAGAGTTTGGCTACAATAACAGAACAAGGCTTTATTAAATTTCTGTTATTATGTGAACTTCACTCTCCAAGGTGATTCTTGAAACTGATCTTGAAGGAAGTTTTAAGCAAGATTTCATGTGTTTATTTTTGCTTTACATTGTATTGATTCTGGCCAAGAATTTTCTCTTTTCAATTGCAAAGAAATTTTGAGATTTTCTTTCAAAAGTTACTCTTTTTTTTTCCAATGCTGTTGCAGATACAACGTTTTCATGCAGTTATTGCTGTAGTTTTTACCAAAGGAAAGGAAGCAGCTTATTTGTAATTTCACAATAATAAAACCCATATATAGGTAGCAGCTGAGTACATAGTAAGATTTTATTATTGCTCTTATTGATTCCTTATTTGCAGTTGGAAAAATGTTAAAAAATGAAACCAGAGAGCCTTTAGGGGGCCAGTGCAATAGTCTATGTAGGAGATGATTGCGAGTAATGGTGGGGAGCTGGGGAATGGTCCGATTCTGGAACTGTTTAGGAAGTAAACGGTCATGTTGCTCCCAAGATTGATTAACTTGGAGAAAAAAAGGTTTTTCTGGTTTGATTATACATGCAAGTTACATTTTCAAAAGCGAAAATTCAAATACCACCCCACCAATTTTAATATTCTTAGAAGATGTACCATATTTATTCTGTGGCTTTTTTGTTTTCCTTAGAACTCCTATATGGATTCATAACCAAGTTTGATACTCATAAAAATATAGTTGAGTCTCTCCAGTTAAAATTAAATAGACTGCCAGGTCAATAAGAGGGGGAAAAAAAAAAAAACAAGGAAGGAAAAAGAAATGGCATACAGATTATAAGGGAAGAAGTAAAACTCTCTTTATTCGCAATGACAATCATTTCTGTAGAAAATCTTATGGAATCTATAAGAAAGTTACTAGAATTAATAAGTGAATTTAGTAAGGTTTGAGGATACAAGCGCAACACACAAAAATTAATTGCATTTTCATACACTAGTCACAAACAAAAGAAAAGTGAAATTATAAAATCAATACCGTTTACAATGGCATTAAAAATATGAAATGCAGGAATAAATCTGACAAAAGGTGTACAACACCTATACATTGAAAATAACAAGTGAGAGACGTTGAAGACAGTCTAAATAAGTAAAGAGATATACCCTGTCAATGTGTCAAAACTCTAAATATTGTTAGGATGTCAATTCTCTGCAAATTGATTTATAGATTCAACATAATCCAATCAAAATCTCAGCAGGCATTTTTTGTAGAAATTTATAAGCTGATTCTAAAATTAATATGGAAATACAAAAGGCTAGACAAAACATTTTGAAAAAGAAGAGGAAATTTCAAAGGCTAGAAGTACTTCATGTCAAGTCTTATGATAAACCTACAGCGATCAAGATAGTGTTACACTGGCATAAAGACAGACAAATCTATAAATGAAACAGAATGGAGTCCAGAAATAACACTTCAACATCTACATCCAGTATTATTTGTAAAATCCAAAGACATATAAATAAAGGCAACTGATTTTTGAAAAATTGGCAAAGGAAACACAAATGTTGAAACAATCCATATGCAAGAGATCAAACTTTGATCCATACATTATACTACATGAAAAAATTACATCAAACGGAACATAGACCTAAATGTAAAACCTAAGATGATAAAAATTCTAGGAGAAACCAGAGGAATTCTTTGTAGTCTTATATTGGCAACGATTTTATAGATAAGAGACAAAAAGCCGTATACATAAATGAAAAAAAAAAAGTAGATAAATTGTATTTCCTCAAAATGGATAGCTTCTGATCTTCAAAAGAACTTAGGTTTGGGGATGAGTCATAGATTCAACACCAAAAGCATGATCCATCGTATGAATAACAGCCAACATCAGGCTAATTTCCAAAATGTGAAGATAACTCATACGCCACTTTCCAACTTCATCATTCTGACACAAGCCACCCACACGGCACTTTCCCTGTCTGACCTTAACCACCAAGACTTAGGTCTCCACAAGTTAGGACTCTGTCCCTCCAGTCCCTGCTAAACAGGTAAATGCCAGCCTTTCTGCTGGTTCTCACTACCCCAGGTGGGTTCGAAAATTTGATAGAATGACACACAGAACTCATAAAAACTATTACTTATACTTGAAGAGTCCTGGTGGTACAGTGGTTAAAGTGCTCAGCTGCTAATGGAAAGACTGGTGGTTTGAACCCACCAGCCACTCTGCAGGAGAAAGATGTGGCAGTCTGCTTTTGTAAAGATTTACAGCTTTGGAAACCCTACGGGGCAGTTCTGCTCTGTTCTATTGAGTCACTATGAGTCAGAATCAACTTGATGGCACTGGGTTTTTGTTTTTGTTTTTTAATACTTACCATTATCCATTTATTATAACCATGAAACAAGCATAGAGATACATCAGACAAGGTCTGGGACAGTTCCTGGCAAGTGACATCTGTTGTCCCCAGGGACATGCTGCCCTCTCTTCTGTGCATGGATGTTCTCACAGATCCAGGAGACCCCCAAAGACAGCGAGTGCTCCCAGGTTCCGGGCTCCCTAGTCATTAAGATTTCAATGAATACGCATGATTGCATTAGCCTCCAAAGAGAGAGAGTGCTCCCAGGTTCCAGGTTCCCTAGTCATTAGGACCTCAATGAATATGCATGATTGCATTAGCCTCCCACCACCCCCTTCCAGAAGTTAGTTTACCAGGTTTGGGGCCTGTGTAGCCACTAATTGCCTGGCTATTTTGGAAGACAAAGGCGTCTTGATTGCCTGGGTTATTTTCAGAAACCCAGAGTCAAAGGGCCAAACTAAGTTCTTTGTCCTTGTCTTAGTCATCTAGTGCTGCTATAACAGAAATATCACAAGTGGATGGCTTTAACAAAGCAAAATTTATTTTCTCACAGTCTAGTAGGCTAGAAGTCCCTATTCAGGGCATCAGCTCCAGGGGAAGGCTTTCTGTTTCTGTCAGCTCAGAGGAAGGTCCTTGTCATCAATCTTCCCCTGGACTAGGAGCTTCTCCATGCAGGAACCCCTGGTCCAAAGGAAGCGTTCTGCTCCCAGCACTGCTTTCTTGGTGGTATGAGGTCCCCAACTCTCTGCTTGTTTCCCTTCCCTTTTATCTCTTCTAAGATAAAAGGTGGTGCAGGCCACACCCCAGGGAAACTCCCTTTACCTTGGATCAGGGATGTGACCTGAGCAAGGGTGTTACATCCCACCCTAATCCTCTTTAACCACAGGCAGAGATTATGATTTATAACACATAGGAAAATCACAAAATGGAGGACAACCACACAATACTGGGAATCATAGCTTAATTAAGTTGACACATATTTTTGGGGGACACAATTCAATTCATGACAGTCTCACATCCATGAAAGAAAAAATTAATAAGTTACATTTAATAAAAATAAAAAATTCTGCTGTGAAAATGACTGTTAAAAGAATGAAAAGCTAAGTCACAGGCTGGGAGAAAACATTTGTGTGATTGTAAAGGTTGTGTGTCAACTTGGCTGGGCCATGATTCTCAGTGGTTTGGCAATTATGATGTAGTTTGGTAGTCATATAATGATGTGATCACCTCTATGATTTGATATAGTGTGATCACCTCCATGATGGGATCTGCTGTGAGTAGTCAATCAGCTGAAAGCGAGTTTCCTTGGTAGTGTGGCCTGCATCCAATATAAGTGGACTTTCTGGCAAGGTTCATTGGCTTTTGCTCAAACTGGATCCTGCAGCTGGCTCCTGTTCATCTGATTCCAGTTCTTGGAACTTGAGCTAGTAGCTTACCTGCCATCTTGCCTGCTGATTTTTGGATTCGTGGATCTTCACAGCCTGTGAGCCAGAGCCCTGCTGTCTAACTTGTTGATCTTGGGTTCGCCAGCCCCTGTGGCTACATGAATCAGGAGAAGCTTCCAGCCTGACCCACATTCCAGCCTCTACAACCACATGAGCCATTTCCTTAATATAAATCTCTCTATATATATATTTATACACTTTACTGGTTTTGCTTCTCTAGAGAACCCAGCCTAAGACAATTTGCAAACCAAAAATGTGATAAACACCTTGCATCCAGATTATGGAAAGAACACTCGAAACTCAATAATGAGAAAACAAACAACCCAATTAAAAAAGAGAATATATTTGAACAGACACTTCACCAAAGAAGATAGAGAGATGGAAAATAAGCCCATGAAAGGATGCTCAATATTATTAATCATCAAGGAAATGTAAATTAAAACTGTAACCCTATAACCACTATACACCTATTTGAGTGGCTAAAATTTAAAAAAAAAAAAAAAAAAAGACCGACCATATCAAGTGTTAGCAAGGACGTGGAATAAATGGAACTCTTACACACTTCTGGTGGGAATATTAAATGATGCAACCAGTTGGAAAACAGTTTGGCAGTTTCATAAGAATTTAAACATATACCTACCATTTGACCCAGCCATTCTACTCCTAAGAATTTAACCAAGAGAAATGAAAGTGTATGGCTATACAAATATTTGTACAAGAATGTTAGTAGAAGTTTTATTTGTAATAGTCAAAAACTGGAAACAACTAAAATGTCTATCCCAAGGTGACAGAATTAATAATTAGTGGTATATTCATAAGATATAGTTACGATAAATTTACTAAAAAATATTCTTTACAAAAAGAATAAGCAATTACTACAAAAGACTCAAATGAACTCTTCCATTTCACTGTCACACTTTTGTATCTTTATGTTCTAACTAGCCCCATGGGAGGTTTATAAATAAAAGATTCCTTTTGTCCATAGACATAAAGTTCCCTTACATTTTCTTTATTAATGTATAGAATTATGTTTAGGATAAACTGGTATCCCAGAGAATAACTAAGTTAACCCCCATCCTATGGGCAGAGCTCATATATTTACTAGCTGTCTGTCTGGGCACCTTGGGTTTCCCTTCAACATTTATTTACAGTATGGCTCAGAACTTTTTTTGAATGACATATCCAGCTCTGATACAAAGTGTATGGGTGACCTGGCTGTTCCTAATTAGGAAACTTACCCTGTTCTTGCTTTTTCACATGTTCAATAAAAATGGGCCCTTGAATGCTTAAGCACAGTACAAAAAAAAAAGCCAATTTATTTTGTGTGAACGCTTTCCCAGGGTTCCCTTTAGAATTACCTCACAGAATTCCAAGGAGGTGATGATGAAGAGATTGTGCAATGGCTGTACTTATGATTGCCCTCCATTTGGGGGTAGGAGGGGGGCTCTGCTATACTGGGCACTGTATTCTAACTCACATCAGAGCAAAGAAAAGCAAAAACAAGAACAGGGAGCAAAGAAAGGAGATGGGGCAGGAAGCTTGCTGAGAAATGTCAATCAGCAATTGACTGCAAGAGAAGAGCAATCTCCTGGGGTAACAGAGAGAAAGAGAGATGATTTGTATTGAGGAAGCTTGCTCTATTCTTTGAGATACAAATAAGGTGAAAACAAAATAGTATTACTTATTTCACCATCACTCCCTGCCTTGAATAATTCAAGATACAAAAGAGTTTGCCTCCGAACTGATTATATCAACTTTTAAATTTGCATTTATTGCTATTTTTCTTTTATTCAGAAATAGTTATTGAGTATCTTTTACGTGCCAGGAAGTATTCTTGGTAGAGCAGTGAAGAACACAGATAAATTCTTCACATTCATTCAGCTTAAATTCTAGTTTGAAGGATACAGGAATAAACAAATAGCTAAATAAACAACATGCAAGATGTGATAAGTGCTTTGGAGAAAAACAAAAGAGGTTAAGGAGAGTGAGATGTAAGTGGGGAGTTTTTATTTTCATTGGATGGCCAGGGGGAATCTTATTTTTATGGTGACATTGCAGCAGAAAACTGACTTATCCCAAGATAACATTAAATTTAGGAAGATTTAAAAAATAAAGATGAACAAAATGAAAAACTCAAATACCCTTTATTTCATCACCCAGTAATAGATAACCTGTGTTAATAACCTATTTTAGACAAATCATGGGAAAAACTCCATAAAAGTAGATGGTCATTTTGCCACAATAGTAATAACAACCAGAAATATATGTATGGTTATATAGGTAGATACGTATGCTATACGTGTATAGAAAGGCATACGCAAGTACATGCATGTGCATGTAGAGGTATATTCGTAGGTATATGTATATACATGTTTGTGTGTCCTGTATATATATTCATATATATATAATAAAGAACATAGGAGGCACAGTTATAGAGACCTCCTAGACATACCCACATGCCTCACAGGATTGGTTTACTGGGTTAAGATGCTGGGACCATAGTTTCACGGGACAGCTCAGTCAATTGGCATAACATAGATCATAAAGATAATGTTCTACATCCTAGTTTTGTGAGTAGCTTCTGGGGTCTTAAAAGCTTGCAAGAGGCCATCTAAGACACAACTATTGGTATCTTCTCATCTGGAGCGAAAAAGAATGAAGGAAACGAGAGATTCAAAGAAGAAACTAGTCCATAGGACTAACAGCTCACATGAACCATGGCGTCTTCTAGCCTGAGACCAGAGGAACTAGATGGTGCCTGGCTACCACTACTGACTGTTCTGATCAGGGACACAATAGAAGGTCCCAGATAGAATGGGGGGAAAATGTACAATGAAATTCAAGTTTCCAAAAAAGATCAGACTTACTGGACTGATAGAAACTAGAGGAACACCCAAGACTATTGCCCTAAAAGACTCTTTTAACTGGGAACTGAAGCCATTCCGGAGGTCACCTTTAAGCCAAATAATAGACTGGCTTATAAAATAAACAATATCATCCATGAGGAATGTGTTTCCTTAAGCAATCAATTGTGGGAGACCAAAAGGTCAACATTTACCCAAAAGCAAAGAAGAGAAGGGAAGGAGGGGCAAGGAAGATGGATAAATGGAAACAGAACGAACAGAATGGAAATGAGAATGCTGACACATTGTGAAAATTGTAACCAATGTCACAGAATAATTTTTATAAAAATTGCTAAATGGGAACCTAATTTGCTGTGTAAGCTTTCACCTAAAACACAATGAAATATTTGTTTTTAAAAGTAGATGGTAATCTATCTGGCATGTTTAATAAACTACATATAAAATGGAATAACAGGCAGACATACAAACGGTATCTTCAAAAAAATATGGTACTTATCCACTTTCAAGAACCTCTGATTGCATTGGTAAATATTGCACATAAAATTTATTTTTTCAGATTTTTTGTAATTACAGATTTTAGATATAACCTACATTTACATGAATAATAAAAAATTTAAATAAATTATGTTATATGCTGACCATGGAATACAAAGTCACAATTTAAAGGGATGAAGTTTGTCTTTTATATTCCTACTGACTTGGAAAGATGACCATGATATAATAAGTGAAACACAAACACATGCACCCACACACAGACACACATGAACACACACACAATTTCTACCCATTTCTACTCTTAAACCTTCTCCTACTACTCTCCCTCTTGCTAACTTCTTTCACATGAATCTTTCATTGTTCCTCATACACACTATGGAAGAGTCCACCACAGACCTTTACCCTTGATATTTCATTTGCCTTGAAGTTTTCTCCAACCCTCCCAGATTCACAGGGCTTATCTCCTTTCTTCCTTGGGAATTTTCTCAAATGCCACCTTTTCAGTGAAGCCTTCTGTAGGCACTTTATCTGATACTAACAGGGTGCAAAACCATAACCCGTTGGGTTATCTGTTTCATTAGTCAGAAATCGTTTGCATTTGCTCAGAAAAAAAGTCTACAAGTTTGCCTCTACCCCTACAGAGCTGAATATTGCCCAGAGTTGAACCTTGACAAAAACCCATAGTCTTCCCAAGAAGTTCATAATTTCTGAAATATTAATGTCAATAAAATTTTACCTACACAAACCTAGAGAGGCTGAACAGCTCTTCTGATTTGATAGTTCTTCCATCTTAACAGAAGGCTTCATGTCTCTTTGGATTTCACAATAGCTTTGAGCTAATTAACAAAAATGAGCATATCGAAAAACCTAAATATTTCTAGCATCCTTCTCTCCTTTATATAATGAGAGATAACAGATCTTTGTGATTTTCCAGGAGGTCTCTTGCAAATCTCAAAGACAGCGTTAGGTGTGAAAGATATTGTGAAAAAAAAAAAATTTTTCTGGACTCAGGATGCAAACTTGGAAATCAAAAACCAAAGCAATATCAGAGATTTGGTCACTTGATTAAGATTATTAGATCATGAATGACTGAGAAACAACATTCTGTTGCCTATTTAACCCAAGTTCAATAAAATACTTTAAGATAAACATAGCCAAATCCACATGATTTTAAGAGACCATAACATATTCACAAGCAAACAAACTTCTTCTTTTTTTTTTTTTTTTCTAATTATTGAGGCTATGATAAGTTCAACACAAAGAACAATTATACCAGAAAGCTATGGAAATTCTGCTAATGGACACAGTTTAGAGAAGGTAAATAACATTTTAGTATCTCTTGTTAACACTATATTATTTTACCTACTCATATAAATTTTAATTTTTAGCAAAAGTAGTAATTTCTATTCATAGAGAAAAGAGGCAGGTAAGTGAGAAGTGTCTGTTATATACAAGCATGCTTATTTACATATATAACAGAACTTTCTATAGCCACACCTTCTTACATCTTTTTAAAGTGGCAAAAATGATGAGAACATTCATTAATGTTATTCAAAAGTATAGCAGTTTTGTAGCATATAAAACCAAGAAGCAAAAGTATATAGATTTAAATGTATGCTTAGCAATCAATGTTTTGTTATTCAACATTAATCATTATCTAAGTATGGAAATGCTACTCATTAATTAACTCAATTTAATACCAGTTCAAACCCATGGAAGCAGCAGTTGAGAAATCAAATGACCCATTGCATTGGGCAAATCTGCTGCAAAAGACCTCTGCCAATTTTAAAAAGCAAAGATGTCACTTTGAGGACTAAGGTGAGCCTGATCCAAGCCATAGTATTTTCAATTGCTGCATATGCATGCAAAAGCTGGACAATGAATAAGGAAAACAGAAGAAGAATTGATGCTTTTGAATTGTAGGGTTCGTGAAGGATATCAAATATACCATGGACTGCCAGAAGAACAAACAAGTTTGTCTTGGAAGAAGTACAGCCAGAATATTCCTTAGAAGCAAGGATGGCGAGACTTAGTCTCAGGTGCTTTGGAAATGTTACCAGGAACGAAACAGCCCCTTGAGAAGGACATCATGCTTGGCAAAGTAGAGGGTCAGCAAAAGAGAGGAAGACCCTCAACGAGATGGATTGACAGTGGCTGCAACAATGGGCTCAAACATAGCAACGACTGTGAGGATGGTAAAGGACAGGGCAGTGTTTTGTTCTATTGTATGTGGGGTCGCTATGAGTCAGAACAAACTCGATGGCACCTAACAATAACAATATTAGTCCAAGGTTTTACCTTACCAAGAAACTTTAAAATTATGTTCAAGCTAACAAATTCAAAACATAATCACTATTATATAAGATTATCTGTTAGAAATATTATTCAATCTAGTTGAATACAAATTTATATTTTTCCTAAGCTTGAACATTATGAAGAAATAATTTCAGCTTATTTGATCAGTAACCAGTATAAATAGTTCTGATTCACTAGTCTCTTCATGAGGGAACAAATCTAAATCTTATAAAAAATAAAATGCACCTTTGTATTGTATTTAACACTGATAAATTAGAGAAAATTGCCCAGTGAACACAGTCAAAACCAGCACTGCACTGAAAGAATACCCAATAATCTTTCCTGCCTATTTTAAGTGTAGAATAATTTTTTCTGACAGTTAAATGAATGATGTAATAAATTTCTGAATTGTATTAGACCTCCATTTATTTACAGTGATCCCAACTGTATATTTGCCTCTGGCTTCCTCGTCTACATAGCTTCAGCTCCTAAATAGCTCTGTAAATTCCCACACCTTAGGTAGAAGGAAAAAAAACAACCCACAAGAATTGAAGTATGTTTTAGGATGTCTGGAAGTTGAACAGACTCCCATTTTTTATAATACGGTTAGTTCATTAAACCACCAAAAAAATTGGTTCCAAGGGCAATTAAGTTTATATTTAGGAAGCCCTTAATAGTTTATCCGAATTACCACATAGTCTTTTTCAACATTTAGATAACAACCGAAAAGATGAATGTACTAAAAAAAAGTTTCAGAAGACAGATTAAAATTATACTTATGAGTTCTGTTATATTCAAATTATAAGAGTTCGAGTTCTTGACTGGCTTTTTCCTGGCACAATCTATCTTTGGAGCTTTTGCTTAAATGACTATAGCTGCCATAAGATCTCAGTGAAGCTTTATGCAAGTATTAGATAAAATAAAAGAAATTATTCCAGATGATTACAGTTTTTAAATGGTCCATTCTTAGCTTATGAATATCCTTTCTTTATCACCATAGCATTTGTAATGGTATTATCACTGGGTTACATGTTAAGGAATAATTTAGTCCAATTCATTGAACACTGATTACTTCCACTAATGTCCTCTAGCCTGCATTTTATTCTAACACCAGTAAATACTGAATACTATGATGTTTAAAGACCTTTGTATTCTATGTAAAGAATTTCTTTATCTTTATGCAATCTCCTCTTACCCTTGGTCTTAATGTGAACATCATAAGAAATCTTGATGTTTTTATTCTGTTCCTCAGTGCAATGTTGAATTAAGTGGGTATTTCCAACACTGTGATTACTACCCAGCCCACAGTTATTCGTTTCGCCACTTGATAGATTTGGATCCTCCCCATGAATGACAAGGGAACAAAATGGGCAGGCCTTGGGGAATCACTCCTTTTTGGGTAGATTATCATACTTTGTTACTTTCCTTACCCTCTTCAAAAGTGTATGTGATTTTGTTTCACTTCTTCAAGGAATTCATTTTCAGGGAGATGACTAACATGTCAACGGATGCTAATATATTAATTCATCATCCCTTCAAAATAACGCATTATCTGGCACTGTGGTTAAGAGCTTGGCTGCTAACCAAAAAAAGTCGGCAGTGCAAATCCACCAGCCGCTCCTTGGAAGCCCTATGGGACAGTTCTACTCTGTCCTATAGGGTTGCTATGAGTTGGAATCAACTCGATGGCAATGGGTTTGGTTTGGTTTGGGTTTCCATAGAGGCCTACTTTGTCTTCATGGAGAGTAGTCAGCTCATGGTAGAAATCCAGGTTTTGTGCCACAATCTTCCAATTCTTTCCAGATATTACAGAGGCTCTAATCCAAGACATCAAGAGGCATGCAAGTTTAAGCTGCCCACCCACTGCACTTTTCTTACTTTAAAATGATATTCTTTCAAATCTTTTTTTGTTTGGATGTAGACATACTTGGCTTTTATTCTCAGTTTTAGAGCCATAATAGTGAAGGAATATTAGGGGAGGTGTGCTAGTCTGCCTCTTGCATCAACTGCAAAATTGTCAGCTAAATTCTGACTCCAAAATTTTTATTTTAGTGTTGGTGACTAGAAACAGAATAAACATGGCTTGATTTGCAGTCAGCTTGCTATGCTTGTGACATAAGAAAAATATTGTTTGGAAGCATAAACTAAGAAAATTTAATATGGAAGTCACTGATGCAGTCTTCATGGAAATATTTTTTAAACAATAGACACATTTTATTGCTGCTTTTAGCATTCACTACATTTTTTACCACACTTACCACATAAATATTAAAGATATCCTGAAGAGTAATTTATATGCATATATATGAATACTAAATATCACATGATTGTAAAGCTATTAGATACTGTTTTTAAGGCTATAGTAAAAACTAATTTGGGCCCTCCTAATTCATATTTTTGATATTTCAGCAAGGGTTGAGCTTAATTTTACCTTTGCTTTATGAGAAAATAATTTCCTCAGTGTATTTATCTTGTGAAGAAATTGCCCTGCTTCTGTGACAGATTGTATACATATTCCTTATAGCCTAGAAATATTTATATATGAATAATTGATATACTAATTATAGATCATTCTCAGCTATTAGTTAAATCAAGTTTTCTAAATTCCACTTCTTTAGGAGACTCTCTAGTTCAATACAGAATATAGCATGGTAGAAAAAAACAAACAAACAAACCCATTGCTGTCAAGTCGTTTCCAACTCATAGTGACCCTATAGGACAGTTCTACTGCCCCATAGGATTTCCAAGGAGCAGTGGATTCGAACTTCTGGTTAGCAGCCAATCTCTTAACCACGACATCACCAGGGCTCCATAGCACGGCAGAGTGTGTTATAGAAATAATACCTAATAAAAAAAGTGTAAGTTGTTTCATCTAAAAGAAATACAAGTCTATTTAAATAAAGAAAATTTATGGATTAAAAAGCTTTTTCTTAAATTTGTTGTTGTTGTTAGTTGCTGTTGAGTTGATTCTGGCTCATGGTGACCCAGTATGTGCACATTAGGACTGTTCCAGAGGGTTTTCAAGGTTGTGACCTTTCAGAAGCAGATCACCAGGCCTGTCTTCTGAGGCACCTCTGATGGATTTAACTGTTCGTGTCACCCAGGGACACTGTTGTTGTTGCTAGGTGCTGCTGAGTCAATTTCAACTCATAGTGACCCTCTATAACAGAGTAGAATGCCCCTTTGGGTGTTCTGGGCTCTAATCTTTACGAGAGCAGACAGCCAGGTCTTTCTCCTATGGAGTCACTGGGTAGGTTTGAACTGCCAATCTTCGGTTAGCAACTGAGCACTTAACCATTGCACACCAGGGATACATTTATAGTATGGGGACACCATGAGTCAGAATCAACTCAACAGCAACAAAAAAAATTTAATGCTTTCTAATACATAAGTTTTCTTTATTTAAATAGACATATTTCTTTTAGATGAAACAACCTACAGTATATTTCCTTTATTAGATATTATTCCTATTTTCTAATTCGTTCACATTCTGAGAGAGAGGATTATTTGAGTGGATTGATATTAAAATTGACGATTTCTATAATTGATAAAGCTAGCACTTAGAAAACCAAGGCAAGTTATTATACAGTGGGACAATGAATATTAGTATCATGTGCTATTATGAAAATAATCATGTAACTGCACCTAATTGGATTCTTTTGGCATAATGAGGGTACAGAAGGGACTGAAGATGTGCATGGCTAACATTTCTCAACAGGATTTAGGAGACTGAGGGAGTCTGGCTGCATCTATTATAGCAATTTACAGGCGAAAAGTCCTAAGATATTCTCACTTTGTAACGTGAGCCCTCAATGAGTCAAACATCTGTTAGTGGCTGCTATTGAGAGTAATAGTGAGAATTCATGCTCCAGATTGCTGGGAAGAAAACTGAGTGTGTGGTTTGGACATCTCATAAACAAGCAAGCTTATCACAGACTTGAAGCTCAGATAAGTTCCACTGAACAAACGTTGCTATTTCACCCAACTCTAAATTATTTTCAGTACCTTCAAGCCTCAAGATCCTTATATGGCTTAAAAGAATTCAAACAGATTATTGATTCTAACATGATGCTTTGGTGAAAGTACTCACAGCCATCACCATACTAGATCAGTTATGGATCATCATGTCATTTTAATGTTGACCTCATATGGTTATATGAAATCCATTTTTAATATGGTTCCAATTTCACATATTCCTCAGATTATACACCAGTGTTATGGATTGAATTGTGCCCCCCCAAAAGATGTGCTGAAGTTCTAACCCCCAGTGCCTGGGAATATGACCGCATTTGGAAACATGGACTTTGAAGATGTTATCAGTTAACTTGAGGCCATATTGGAATAGGGTGAGTCCTAATCCAATATAAGTTAAAAGAGGAGAAGAGACACCTAGGGGAAAATGCCATGTGACAATGGAGTTATGCTGAAGCTGCAAGGCAAGGAATTCTGTGGGCTACCAGAAACTGGGATAGACAAGAAAAGATTATACCCTAAAGTCTTCAGAGAGAATGTAGTCCTGCTGACATCAGGAAATCAGACTCTTAGGCTCCAGAATTGTGAGACAATAAATTTCTGTTCTTATAAGCAACACAATTTCTGTTACTTTATTATGGCAGCCCTAGGAAACTAGTACTGTCAAGACGCTGATTAAATATCTCTTGCCTGTAGTTTAGACTTAGCTTTCCTGACTGAAATAAATATTCATTTAGACTTAGGCTTGAAGACAGTTTTAGCTTAGAGTTAGCTCTCAAAAGAAGAGGATGGTCGCTGCTATTTAACCATACTTGATTTGGCATAGCTTTGTGCTAAATGGTTCAAACGTACCAAATAATTCAAATTGCCATTCTAATGTATTAAAACAGATTTCTAAAGGATTTAAACCCTATATAGATTAATGAGAAAATATTATACATTTTTATATGCTTACGTTTATAATTGGATATCAAGTGGCTTTTCCATTAATGGTTATGTCACAGTAGGGATTACAATGACTGTGGGGTGGGATGGCTGCTCCTGAAAACCCTGATTGTACCTAGGGAAAAGGAGAAATGAAAGTTCCTGCATGCTCAACTCAAAAGATGGGAAAAAAGAAAAAGCACAAATAAAACCTCTATGGATGCTTTAAAGGCTCCTGATCTCATACAGCCACAAAACAGATAAAGCTGAGTCTGATTTTAAGGGTTATGAAGTTACAGCAGCAACGAAATTTGGAATACCACCAGGTCTCTTCACCAACATTAAAATCTGATGTGGAAGAGAAACAGGGTAATTTTGGCAAAAACAGAGATAAGACCAAGATCTTTAAAGCCTTAACTTACCTTAAACCTTCTTTACCTACGAAAACAGCCCTCCGTTTCTGAGGGAACCAGCTTTACTCTCCATAAAATCTTTCACCTGGGCAGCTGCCTCAACAGAAATGCCCAATTCTCATAAGAACCTAACTCCTCCACATCTCATTTTCTCCAGGCCCATGACAAGCAGTTTTTAATCCCATTATAATCCAAATAGAGAAGTAAAATACCTAGTCTGGGAAATAATAATCCTTATCCAAAAAAGTTGCACAACATTGCTATGTGCATTAGCTGGAACTTGGGCATCACGTACAGAAGCAGATTCGAAGGTTCATATACCAAGGAGGAACTCTCTTCATCAGGGCATTGAAGATTATATTGATGAGGGATACATCTTCATCACAAACTATGGTGTCTGTCCTCTATAGGATGAAGAAAACAGTGGGGGATGCTGCAGTTAAATGGGATTTCTTGAAGTAAATGAAAATAATGGGATCCCAGATTTGTAAAGGCCCATAGGAATTCAGGTGACAGCTCTATGATCACAGGATCCATAG
>NW_004443973.1:17856501-17858110 GCF_000243295.1 Trichechus manatus latirostris
ATAAAGATTACAGCCTTGGAAACCTTATGGGGCTGTTCTACTCTGTCCTATAGGGTCGCATGAGTTGGAATCGACTGGACGGCAATGGGGTCAGATGACTCCAACAAACAGCCATGGCTGAGAACTTTTGCTGTAAGCCTTCCCCAGGTGGACCTACTGACATTTACAAGGGTAAATATGCCTGGGGAAAGAGAAATACCCACACTTTTCAGGGAATATCAGAGGTTGGCTCTGAACTGAAACTAATTTAGAGACCCAAAACTCCACTGTGATTCAGATTAGAGTAGGTGGCAAAAGAGGTCAGCTGAAAGATGAAGACTTGATCTGAGTCGTCTCACAGGGCATAGAGTGGAATCATAGCCACATAATGTGGTTCTATGTTTCATCTTAGAATATTTATATAGTAACTGGAAAAATCCCCAGATTGGTTATCTAACCTGTCAAGTGAAGGACAAGTGGAAGCCACTATGTCATACCAGTACCAAGATAATAAAAGCAATACTCCATCCCAGTGTATTTGCAGAGATCAGTGCTATTAATCAAAGACTTCAAAGATTCAGGGGCAACGATTCCTACTGTATCACCTTTAATTTACATTTTTGGCTGGTATAAAAGCTGGACAGACCTTGCAAAATCACTGTAAATTATTGCAAACTTAATCAAGCAGTTTTACCAGTCACAACCGAGGTGGACAAGTAGATCAAATCAGTGTATCTGCATACACCTGTTTTACTTTCTTTAGAATTTCTATCAACAAAAGATAATCATGTGCAGAAACAACAAAACACCCTCACTGTATTACCTCACTCAGCTCCGCTGTTCCTGGTCATCATGTAGATGAGAGGGACCTTGATTTTCCTATTATTCCTCAGAATAATAGCTTCAGATCGATGGCATTATGCTAACGGGTGGCAGGATATAGCAAACTCTCCAATTGTCCTAGAAGACACAAGTATGCAAGAGGATGTGAGACGAGCCATGTAAAAGTTAAGGGGCCTGCCATGTCTGTGTAGTTTCTAGGAAAAAGGGATCTGTTGGGATATCCCTTCTAAGCGGGAGACAATTTCCACTATATCCTATAAAGAAAGAAGCATAATTATTAGGATAATTGTTTGAATTATTAGGATAATTGGGAGAAAAATATGCCACATGAGAGCCTACCATTGTGACCCACTTATCAGACAGATTAGTGTGAGGGTCTGGGTGAAGAAAGGACTCTATAGCAAATCTAGGCTGCAGAACAAGTTGCCCTGCTGCTCAGGTCTTATTACCTAGTATACCCAGTGGAAATGGGAGTGGCAGTGCCAAAGATACTGTATGGAGCAACTGGCAATTTATAAGGGAATCAGAGCGCAGGATTTTAGACTAAGGACATGCCCTTCTCTGCAGAGCATTTGGATTGCTACTACAATCTGGTAGATATCGAATGCTTAGTCGTGGACACTAAGTAACTAATCAAAGTGAACTTTCCTTCTTGACCTGGGTATTATCTGATCATTGAATGATAAAGTTGGACATGAACAGCAGCATCCCATGCTTAAATGAAAATAATTGTTAAAAGAATGAATGTGTTACTTTATCTCATTTTTCAAACATTTTATTTCCCTTT
>NW_004443973.1:17867994-17868905 GCF_000243295.1 Trichechus manatus latirostris
GTAAGTACTGACTGCCCTGAACTTACTAAAGGTAATTTTGATCAAGAAAAAGAGTCATTTTCAGCCACGTAAATCATATACTATTAGTTCGCCTTAGCAGTACACTATCTGAGAATGCTTTTATTTATTTATTTATTTATGTAAATAAGCTCCACTCTCTAAGTTGATCACCAAGTTTTAAATTTTACTGCTCCTGCTGAGGAATTAGTTGGCATTAAGAATCCATATTATGTTTCTACTACTATCTGACTCGTTCTTTGTCCTTGGATATCACAATTTCTTTTTTCCTAGATCTAAATTCCAGATAACACTATTGATTATGTTGTGCAGTATTGAATGATGCCCTTCATCAACTTTTACTAGGGCATATATTAGTCTCCTACCCATTGCCGTAGAGTTAATTCTGACTCACAGCAACCCTTTAGGACAGAGTAGAACTGCCCCATAGAGTTTCCAAGGAACGACTGGTGGATTCGAACTGCCGACCTTTTGGTTAGCAGCCGAGCTCTTAAACACTGCACCACCAAGGTTCCATTAGTCCCCTAGAAGGCTAATGTTTTTGATGCAATATTAAGCCAGCTACCGTAAATCCTTTTTCAAATATTGTTGTACAAACATACATAAAAAACACATACACACAGAGTTTCGTCTGTTCATCCTTCAGACCACTAGAATCTATTTAGTTATTATTTGGAGAACAATTTGAATCACTGGAGTAGAGGAAAACAAATGTTTTATGTCCTTGTTCACAAAAGCAAGGTGACTGAAACAAAAGAGCTAACAAATAAATGTGGTTTATGAGCGTGTCTAAAGAAGGCTTTGTACGATTATAACAGTTTGTCAAGACACCAAATGTCTTGCCAGGGAATTCTTGGCTTCACATAAAAGTTTCTTCAGCTATCCTAAATATT
>NW_004443973.1:17870158-17871904 GCF_000243295.1 Trichechus manatus latirostris
GATAAAAATGATACTTAAGTAACTCCTAAGATCACAGAGGTAGCTAGTGAAACCAGAATTCAGATCTCGTAGACTCCAGAGTTCAAGTTCTTTTCCTATTTAATTTGTGTGAAGTTGGTCAGATGTTTTTCTATGTAACCATCTATGACTGTCCTGTTCTTCCAATGTAATGACAGACTTAAAAAATACGCCTAACTTAAACCAAAAATATCCTCTGAATTATTCTGAAAACCAAACAGTAATTTAGCTTAGCTAATAAAGAATATCTTTCTTGGGCAGCATATTTTTTTAAGAACATGACAACAGCAGCTCGAAAGATTAGATAGGAAACTTAAAGAGCAGTGAGTTTATGTTAACGGAGGAGAAAAATTTAGAAAAAGAGGGTGATAATGATTGCACAGCTTGAAGAATGTAATCAATGTCACTGAATTGTGCATGTAGAAACTGTTGAATTAATATATGTTTTGCTTTGTATATTCTCAACAACAAAATAAATAATATAAAAAAAATAATAAACCTAAGACTATTCAAGTTGGCTTAGGATATTTGTTACATGAACTTACTAAATTAATAAAATTAAACAAATTGGAAATAAAGATATATGAAGTTGTAACTAAGTAATTGCTAAAGCATAAAATCACTCAAATGCAATTTAATTTAATACAGAAATTTATTTTGGTTATGCCATAGAGGGAGTAAAATATCTTTTCAGTATTTTTGATTGCTACATTATTACCTTTTATAGAAACAAAATTAGAAAATTCTTTTTTGAAAAACTATGTACTTTGTATTCTCTATACACATCGACGCAAATGAATGGATACTTTTATGACAAATATCTGAAAAGGACGATTTATAGAAATAACTATTTTACACCCTTACTGCAAAACCCAAACTCATATAAATACTATACTTTCGAGTAAATTTTTATTAATATTAAAATATATTTATCTTTCCGTGATGAAAATATTCACATAAAATTAAAGTGTTAAAAAACAAAGATGTCACCCTGAAGACTAATGTGCTCCTTACCCAAGTCATGGTGTTTTCAACTGCCTCATATGCATGTGAAAGCTGGACAATGTACAAAGAAGACCAAAGAAGAATTGATGCTTTTGAATTATGGTGTTGGCAAAGAATATTGAATATACCATGGGCTGCCAGAGGAACAAATGAATCTGTCTTGGAAGAAGTAGCCAGAATGCTCCTTAGAAGTGAGGATGGTGAGACTACGTCTCACTTACTTTGGACATGGCGTCAGGGGGAGCAGTCCCTGGAGAAGGATATCATGCTTGGTAGAGTGTCAGAGAAAAAAAGGAAGACCCTCAAAAAGATGGATTGACACGGTGGCTGCAACAATGGGCTGAAGCATAACAACGGTTGTGGGGATGGCGCAAGACCCGGAAGTGTTTCGTTCTGTTATCCATTGGGTCGTTATGAGTCGGAACTGATTCAACGGCACCTAACAACAACAACAACATTATTTTTAATGCACTTTCAAAACTTCACC
Organism: Trichechus manatus latirostris; assembly: GCF_000243295.1. NCBI lineage: Eukaryota > Metazoa > Chordata > Mammalia > Sirenia > Trichechidae > Trichechus > Trichechus manatus. The sequence goes on from NW_004443973.1 coordinate 17,871,669, forward strand.
TATTACCAAGGGCTGGTGTTAAATTATACTTTGCAATGAAGAGATTGGCCCAAATTAATAACTCAGATAAAGCACGTTGCATCCCCAAGTTTTGTATTTGTAAAATAAAGCTACTGAAATAATTCTGTCATTAAGCAATATTACTTGCAATTATGTATTGGTAGTATGTTATCAAAAGAAAAAAAAGTGTTGTGACGCTTCTAAAAACCAAAAAACAACCAAACCGATTGTAGAAC
>NW_004443973.1:17873772-17875189 GCF_000243295.1 Trichechus manatus latirostris
GATTTTTCCTTTCTTACTTTCTTCTTTTCTTAGTTTTTCTATTGGAGCTCAGTTTCAAAGAATTGAGTTAATCACACTTTTAAATTAAAAGCACATTGCCATCATGTATTTCCCACTACACTTTCTTATTTTATTTTTGTCTTTGTTTCATTATCACTATTCCTATTCCCTTCTTCCCATAGCTAATGTGTTTCATATATGTTCTGAAATATGAATATAACTTTATAAAATATGTAATGTTGTTTTGTGGAAGTGTTTTCAATTCACCTGTATGGTGTAAATCTCATTCTGTTTTCTACTTTTCTTATCCAAGCGTCTGATCAGAGATTTTCCAGTGTTGTTGAAACATGTTAGTTTATTCTTAGTATCTCATAGTGATCCATAGTGAATATCCACCAGAGTTTAACTGCCCATATCTTAGTGATGGACATGAAGTTTGCCACCAACACTGTGTCATCACAAACAATAGCACAGTATCTTTTCCTTTGTCTATATACGGGTATTTCTGAGAATTTCTGTGGGAAATACACACAGGACCATAGAACCATAAAACATATGCATACTTAATTTTTAAAAAGTTACTTTCTAGATTATTTTCAACAGCCAGTGAGTGAAAGTTACCACTCCATACACTCACCAACATTTGATATTTTTACACTTTATAATTATAGTCTTTTTGATAACAGTAACAGGGTTTCTCAGTCTTAATTTGCATTTCTATAATTACTAGTGAGTATGAGTGTTTCTTTGTGTGCTGTTTAGCTGTGCAGATTTCCTATCTATGGGTAGCTTGTCTATTTCATCGGTCCATTTTTTCCCATTGGAATTTCTGTCTTTTCCTTGATTAACAGAAGTTATTTCTATATTCTAGATCTTATTTTCTGGGTCACCATCCCTATTAATTTTAAATTTAGCCAATAATTTAACTATTTGTCAATGGTATCCTTAACTGAATAGAAAAGCTTACTATTGATCATGTCATAATGATTCATTTCTTCACATTTGTAATTTGTGGTTAGAGGTCTTGTAGAAGAAGTCTACTCCCACCCATGGTCAACAAATCTATCCTAATTTTCTTCTATTTGATTATAATATAAATTTCGCATTTCGCCATAATGTGTTTGGAATCTGCCTTTGTACCAGATATAAGGAAGGTCCAGGCTTATTTTTCTCCCTTTAGAGCCCCCGGGTAGGGAAAATATTCTTAAACAAATGCCCCCTAAAAAATGAGAGCAATGATTAATTTTGCATTGTGCTGAGTGGGCAATGAAGGAGAGACTCAAGTACCAATTGGTTAGTTTTTTTCTTTCTCTGTTCTTATATTTGCTTTCTTCTGAAAAACAAATCAAATGAAGGTTTATTCAGAAATCATACCTTATTTTGTCAAATTTATAAATCATTCTGGCCATGAAGACTC
>NW_004443973.1:17903452-17925999 GCF_000243295.1 Trichechus manatus latirostris
AGAGAGAAGAAAACAAAACAAAGAAACAAAAACAAAAACCAAAAGAAAAGAGAAAAAAAAAACAAGAAAAAAGAAATGCCCCCAGGGATGTCCCTGTGTGTCTGTGCAGAGTAAGGGAGTAGTTTCCAAACTGCGTGATACTGCCAGGCTAGAAGGGGCTCCCCAACTGAGAAAAGAAAAAGAAAACAAACAAACAAATCAAAACAGAACAAATCAAACAAACAAAAAAGCCCCAGGGGTCCCACCAGCATGGTGGCACAGGCCAGGAAGCAGTTTCATAGTCGAGCCAGGTATTTGACAGAAAGGAGGGGGAGGTGGTGAGAAGAAAGGAAGAAATCTAAAGATTAGAAAAAAGCAATACCAGCAGCTAACAAAAGGCACTCAGTGAGCCAGCCAGTGCGGGCAGGTAGAATCCAAGTGACACCAGGGTGAAGGTGGTGTTTCCCAGCCAAGAGACTGTAGCTGCAGGAAGCAGAGGAGGCTAAGTGGGGGTGAAGAAGGGTTGGGTGTGGGAAAGCCTGTATTGCTGGTTACCAGTTGTTCTCTCTACCGCTGGAAGCTCCATGAAGCTGCATTCTCGTACCCACTGTTCACTGATCTCTGATAGGAGTCCAAGATGGTGGATCTGTGCAGTGGTAGCTGGTAGGGGACCTCTGCATGTATCTCTCCTCGCTCTCTGCTCTCGGTCAGTTTCTTATTCCATTCGGTGCTTGGCTGAGTTCTTTATCTCTTCATTTGATGCTTAGGGTTTCAGGATTGACATGAGACTCTGTTTGACTTAGTTTTTCTGATCTTTGCTGTGGAGGGATGGCGTGGTGCTGCTGACTATAGTGCCATGTTGCCCAGAAGTCTCTACCATTGTAAGGGTAAGCTATTCTTTTAAGAAGGTGGAAGGAAAAAAAAGAGGATGGTAGCCCAAGGAAGACCATAGGTTTGTTTCACTGCTCCATCTACTTAAAGATTAATAAATGATCTGTTTCATAAACCTTACAAAATTATATGCAAAGCTTCTTAGGTTTGTGCATTTGTGTCTTTTTCTGTGGATACAGAGGCCACCTAATCTATAGGTTAGTTAAATGAGAGAATTTTTAGATAAAGTAAAGAAGGTGAAAACTAATCACGCAAGGTACTTGAGGAAGCAGGTCAAGAAAGGAATCAGGATGGGAGGAGAGAAATAAATCTTAGGTAAGAGTGCAGATCCCTCTGTTGCAGCCATCAGAGGAAAGGAAGGTGGGACAGCTATAGAGGCAGTTTTTGATAATCAGATTGAAACATCCTACCACGTTGCTTACAGTTTCAAATTTCTCCCTGGTTCCATCCCATGCTTTCTTCAAATATTTTTGTCAAATATGACACCTATGTAGAAAAGCATACCTGTAAAACAATGTATTATGTTTTATGGACTAAATCTAAAAGCACAGCTTCTAAACTCATTTATTCAATAATTAATTAAGAACTTACTGTAAACTGATTATGCTCAGTACCATGTTTTAATATTGTTACATATGTTTGCTTGTACCAAGACCAGAACTATGCAAAGAAAGAGACCTAAATGTAATATAGCTTTAATAGCTTTAAAGCATTTAGTACATTTAGGAATCTTACTTCTCTTTGCTACTCAGCCTGCATAATTTATTGTCTGCCTTTTTCCAGCTTGTCCAAAATCCTCATTGTATTTTTCCATAAGTAGCCACAGTTCCCAGGAGGCCTGTCTAATCACAATGTGACATAATTTCCTTTTTTTTTAATTCGAAAATGAATGTTTGGGAATTGCCTTGTTTCTGCTATTGTTCTGGTTGTTCTGTAATAATTTAGTCAAATAATTATAAAATATCTAATATTTTTAAGTAATTACTATGTCAAAAAGCCTTGTTTATTACATCACTTAACCTTCCCTATGACTTTAGACATAGGTACATTTTTATCCTTGTTTTACAGATAATTTTGCATAGGCAAGAATTCTTGAGTTTCCAAAGCTCATAATTTTAGCCATTGAGTCTGTCTGCCAAAAATAAAAAGAAATTTTTTTAAGTATCCAGTGTCAAAAACAGTGTGCTAGACAGTGAGGCATAAAGGTAAGAAAGATACATTCTTTGACTTCCTGGAGGCTACATTCTGGGAGAAAGATAGAAATTTAGAAATGACAGAATTAGTTAAAGTAAGTATTATGAAAGCCCACAACTTGGATAGCTAAATCTATCTCATGGGAAGCAGCAAACGATTCCCTAAGGATGTAAAAAATAAAAGATAAGTAGGTGAAGGGAAAATAAAGCAAAAGGCAAAATGGCTTGAGATAATGTTTAGGAAGGAGCTGACTCACATCAAAGGATGATTATTTCTCTTTTTCTGTAACATACTGAAGAAAAAAGTCTGTCTTCTCTGGTTATAACATTTCAGAAAGATGGATTTTTATCAGTTGCCATCAAGTTAACTCTGACTCATGGCGATCCCATGTGTGTCAGAGGAGAACTGTGCTCCATAGGGTTTTCAATGGCTGATTTTTCCCAAGTACATTGCCTCACCAGACCCCCTCCTTTAGGGTGAATTATTCACATAAATTATTTGGAATTCTTCTGCACAACAGATTAGTTTCTTTTCCCTATTTATTAATTTATCCCATTATTTATTTATATCAGTATGGGCTCATGGATATATATTTTATTCTTTGGGTTTAATCCAACATTATTTTGTTCCTCAAATTGTTTCAGCTTTTGCCATTCAGAGCTCTTTCAGTTGGCACCTATGTCCCTTTTACATATCCCCAACAATGTGGGGTTTGGTTTTTTTGGAGTTTGTTGATGTTGTTTTAGCACTTCCTTATCTTGTAGCACTAAGAGATACTCCAGGCTCACCTTGTATATTTCCTGCCCCAGGCCTAGAATAAACAATTTATAGAAGTAGCCCTGACTCCTTTTATTGAAGAATGGTATTAGAGACCACCACCTGGGTACTAGGTGTGCTCACAATCCCTTGTTTTTTAACACTCTCCTCCCCGACTCCTCCTCCAGAAGCTTTAAAATTTGGAAGTTTTAAAATATCTTGTTTTTCTTTGGTGAAGGGACTATTTTCATTGAAATTGATTGGTACTCTGTGTGCCCATTAAATTGGGAGATTTGTGTCCTTCAGTTCTGAGAAGTTTTCTTTCATTAATTTGATAATTTGTTTCCACTACTTCTCTGTTCTCTCTTTCTGAAATTCCTACCAACTGAATGTTGAGCTATGGAATTTATTCTTTAATTTTATCTTTAATTTCCTGTTGTTCATCTCTTTGTCCTTCCTCCCCGCCCCCCACCCCCCACCCTACCTTCTTGGTGACTTCCATAATTTAATTATCTAAACCCTTCCTTAATTAAAAAAAAAAAAGCTAACATATATTAAGTTTCCAAGAGTTCTTTCATATACTCTTCCATTTAAATTTGGCATCCTGTCCTTTTCCTATGGATATATCCCTCTTATTTTCTCACATTAATTATATTGTCTTTGAATCTTCTTCTGTGCTTTGCTTTTGTCAATATGTTAGTTTTTGTTCTTTATTTTAATGCCATTTAGAAGGCATTGCTCAATCATCCAGTGGTTTTTGTTCAATGATCACCAAGAAACTGATTGGAAAGTCTGTGCATTTATAGGGGAAAGGGAGTGGGAAGATGGAGGCCAGGCTTATGGACTAGAAATCTTTACTCCAGTATGAGCCAGTAATCACTCAAAAAAAATCAAACTTTTTTTGAGGACATCAAAATGCCAGTTTTCTAGAGAAGCATTCTAGAATCTCCTTTCTGAAATATATAATGTAAGTATGAGAATTTTGGGAGCTGAATAGTGGAAAGGGCCTGGAGAGAGGGGGAGAATCTCATCATTTACTATACAAACTTTTTTACTAATGGTTCTGTTTTCGGTCCAGCACCTCTACTCATCTTCTTCTGTGTTTAATATCCCAGATTTCAAGCCTCTCTGGTCCAAATTTTCTAGAGAACATACTTCCCATCTTCAGTTGGGAGAGGGCCATTAAGAGGGTGGGGTAGAGTTGCCCTTCTGGTGGTCTAAAGATTTTCAAATTTTCTTTTTTCAGCTTCCAAACTTGCCTGGTTTTAAGATAACTAGTTTCTTCAATTCCTGAGGTTTCCTAGCTGTCCATAGAGAGAATTAGCTTGATTCTTATCAATATCACTCTTTTCAAGCAATTAGGTTATACTTTCTTTGACTCACTTTACTAAATAATGTATTATTTTTCCAACTACATTCCTCTTCTTATATCGTATTTTGGTATTACAGATGTTTCACAGTTTCTTTGAAGATGAAGTTAAGAATTTTTGTTCTTGTTTTTCTTGTCTGGAAAAAATCTGGAAGAGAAAAAGGGGTGAGAAAAATTTTGATCTGTATTTTATTATAAAACAAAACAAAATGGTATGCATGATTGAAATAATATAACTGTGAAATCTAATGAATTTAAAGAAACAAACTAGAATCTATTAGAATAAATGTCTAATGGTCAATCTTCAACCTGAATTTCTTGCCTGATGATTCTAATTTAGGTAAGGCAAGATACTTACTGATGAATTTGGTTATGCTGTTGAGAGTTCTTAAATCTTTAGAATCACAACTTTTTTTCCTATTTTGGTGTTTGGTGGGGTATCCTGTCACAATAGAATGCCAATTGAGGGTGCAGATATGGCATGACAGAACTTGCAAATCATTCCCTAATAGTCATTCTCACCTTTATACATACTAGTAAAAATCTCAACTTCTAGCTCCCCTCATAGCCACCCAGAATAAATATGACATTCCCCAGTTTTCTTTGCAATCAGGTATGCCTATAGGATTAAGTTCTGTCCAATGTGATATGAAATCAGGGATGTGTAAAATAAAACTTCTAGTTACAACCTTTAACGGAATGAACACAAACTACATTTCCTCTATTGCTTTTTCCACTGCCTGGACCACTGAAAAGGTGTTAATAAGCCCCCTTGAATCATGCAAATGAGAGTAACACACTAGAGATGGCAAATCAACAAGATAGAAAGAACACTGGTTCCTTTACATTTTGTAGCCCTGGCCTGTTATGTTTGAGAGAAATGAACTTCTGTCATGTTTAAGCCACCATTATTTGAGGTCTCTCTTACAGCAGTTGAGTCTAACTTGTAAATATGACATGCATGTATTCAAGTATATTCACTTATATGCACGTAAATCACAATGGGACTTTCGGAGAAATAGCAACTAATTCCAGTTTCGTAATTATCTGTGTTTTCTCTTTTATTTTTTACTTGAAAATATTCTGGGCTCCTGTCAAGCCTGGCTGGGAATTACTTGATAGACGATTGGATATGAAATTGCCAAATGGAATATATTATGGTCAGGAACATTTTGAACACAAACTCCAGATGTGTTTGTAATTTTTGTAATCTGATTGTTGGAACCAAGGCAAAATTATGAAAGAAATATAGGCATAAAACTGTCCAACCTACACTATATGAGTGTGTGTTTTCCAAATGAGATGTCTAACATATTTTCTCTGCTGATTTCCAATTTTTTATTGGGCTTTTATTCTGATATTCTTTATTGACTATATCTGTTTTTTTTAAAACTTTTGGAAAGAGTCAAATTGGAGCATAGTGTTTATGTATACATCCCAGGGATTTGCAAAATTGGAACCAGTTTGGAAATTTATTCACAAATAATTAATGTTCTAAACATGTAATCAAGATGCATTGATAATTACTGACGATTGCAATGTGAAAGTTGGAAAAAGAAGAAGGATTGGTAATTGGAAAATATGACCTTGGTGATAAAAACAATGCTGAAGATCACATGATAGAATTTTACAAGACCAACCACTTCTTCATTGCAAATACCTTTTATCAACAACATAAACAGCAACGATACAGGTGAACGTTGCCCAGTGAAATACACAGGAATCAAATTGACTATGTCTGTGGAAAGAGATGATGAAAAACTCAATATCATCAGTCAGAACAAGGCCAGCGCTGACTGTGGAACAAATCATCAATTGCTCATATGCAAGTTCAAGTTGAAGTTGAGGAAAATTAGAACAAGTCCGTGAGAGCCAAAGTAGGACCTTGAGTATATCCCACCTGAATTTAGAGACCAACTGAAGAATAGATTTGATGCATTGAACACTAGTGACTGAAGACCAAACAAGCTGTAGAATGACATTAAGGACACTATACATGAAGAAAGCAAGAGGTTATTTAAAAGACAGGAAAGAAAAAAAGACAGGAAAGAAAAAAAGACCAAAGTGAATGTCAGAAGAGACTCGGAAAGTTGCTCTTGAACATAGAGTAGTTAAAGCAAAAGGAAATGATGAAGTAAAAGAGCTGAACAAAATATTTCAAAGGGCCACTTGAGAAGGCAAAGTAAAGTATTGTAATGAAATATGCAAAGACCTGGAGATAGAAAACCAAAAGGGAAGAATACGCTTGGCATTTCTCAAGCTGAAAGAACTGAAGAAAAAATTCAAGCCTCAAACTGCAATATTGAAGGATACTACAGTGAAAATATTGAACGACCCAGGAAACATCAAAAGAAGATGGAAGGAATAAACAGAGTCACTGTAACAAAAGAATTGGTCAGCACTTAGCCATTTCAGGAGGTAGCATATGATCAAGAACCGATGGTACTGAAAGAAGAAGTCCAGGCTGCACTGAAGACCCTGGCAAAAAACAAGTCTCCAGGAACTGACAGAATACCAATTGAGATGTTTCAACAAATGGATGCAGCACTGGAAGTGCTTGCTCATCTATGTCAAGAAAATTGGAAGATAGCAACCTGGCCAACAGACTAGAAAAGATAAATATTTGTACCCATTCCAAAGAAAGGAGATACAACAGAATATGGAAATTATTGAACAATATCATTAATATCACACGTATGTAAAATTTTGCTGAAGATCATTCAAAAGCGGTTGCAGCAGTACATCAACAAAGAACTGCAGAAATTGAAGCCTGATTCAGAAGAAGACGTGGAAAGAGGGATATCATTGCTGATGTTAGATGGATCATGGCTGAAAGCAGAGAATACCAGAAATATGTTTACCTGTGTTTTATTAACTATGCAAAGGCACTTGACTCTGTAGACCATAACAAATTATGGATAACATTGCAAAAAATGGGAATCCCAGAACTACACTTAGTTGTGCTCGTGAGGAACCTGTACTTAGATCAAGAAGCAGTTGTTCGAACAGAACAAGGGAATATTGCGTGGTTTAAAGTCAGGAAAGGTGTGTATCAGGGTTGTATCCTTTCCCCACACTTAATCTGTATGCTGAGCAAATAATCAGAGAAGCTAGACTATGTAAAGAAGAACATGGCATCAGGATTGGAGGAAGACACATTAACAACCTGTGATATGCAGATGACACAACCTTGCTTGCTGAAAGTGAAGAGTTCTTGAAGCACTTACTGATGAAGATCAAAGACACAGCCTTCAGTATGGATTACCCCTCAACATAAAGAAAACAAAAATCCTCACAACTGGACCAATAAGCAACATTGTGATAAACAGAGAAAATTTTGAAGTTGACAAGGATTTCATTTTACGCCCATGGAAGCAGCAGTCAAGAAATCAAAGGACGCATTGCACTGTTAAAAAGCAAAGATGTCACTTTAAAGACTAAGGTATGCCTGACCCAAGCCATGGTATTTTCGATCACCTTATATGCATGCAAAAGCTGGACAATGAATAAGGAAGATCGGAGAAGAATTGATACCTTTGAATTATGGTGTCAGCGAAGAATATTGAATATACCATGGACTGCCAGAAGAACGAACACATCTGTCTTGAAAGAAGTACAGCCAGAATGCTCCTCAGAAGCAAGGATGGCGAGACTTTATCTCACATAATTTGGACATGTTATCAAGAGGGACCAGTGTCTAGAGAAGGACATCAAGCTTGGTAAAACAGAGGGTCAGCGAAAAAAAGGAAGACCTTCAAGCTGATGGATTGACCCAGTGGCTGCAGCAATGCGCTCAAACATAGCAAAGATTGTGAGGATGGCACTGGACCAGGCAGTATTTCATCCTGTTGTACATAGGGTTGCTATGAGTTGGAATTGACTCGACAGCACCTAAGAGAGAATGCTCTAAAAGAGTTGTTGCCACTTTTTGTAGAGAAGCCCAGCTGCCTCTTACCATCAGTTGTCTGTTCTTTCATTTCTGAGAATCTCTAAGAAATAAGCTTTTATTTTGTTTCTCTGTGAGAGTTAAACCACTTTTTACAGTTTTATTCACTAATCAGGTCCAAAGTCTGATAGCTCTAGAACTTAGGACAGGGATGGAGACTGTGACAAGATTTTCTTGGAGACGTTCCAAGGAACCCAAACACATAAATAGAATCACAAATAGAGTGCTATATACATGAAAATAATCATAAGAAACTGATTCTGGCTTTGCAGCACTGTGTTTGTGTATATTTGTCAGGACCATAAAAGCTGAAGGTAGAAGATTATAGGTTATTTGTCTATAACATTGTCCACGACTTTTGGAAAGTTAAATGGCATTGGTGAAACAAAATATGCAGCTTAGGAATTATGAAATTCAAATGACTTAGAGATATATATTTCTACAATATGATTTATATTATGTTGATCCTAAAAAATATCTAGACCTGGATTTTGACAGCAATCCAAAACCAATATCTGTCACAGCGGCGACGGTAATCGGGACGGTGAAGACAGTAACCAACTGCACAACTCTTACAGAGAAGTGGGGCCAGGAGGGTCACTCTGAGGAGTAGACCCCCACTTCAGTCCCAGGAGTTTATTTTATAGTCAATACAGCAATCAATAAGGCAATTAACAAAACAATGGGCTTTGGGTGTGGGCAAGGGAGAAGGAATTCAGGTATACAAGTCAATCAGTAAAGGGACAATAGGTTTGGGAAAACACATCCGGACAAGTCTCGACATGTTGGAGACAAGTCTCAACCTGCTGTGCAACATAGAGGCCTGTGGGGCTGCAGTTGTCAATAGTGCAGCCATGTTTAAATGGCATATATCCCCACAAATATCTATTTCTTATTCTATAATAAGATAGGGAAAGTGCCTTTCTGGTGCTCAGTGATTTATTTCTCTGAGTGCCTTGGCATTCACCCATAGAGAAGATTGGATTTTCTTGTTCTTACCATTTCTTTTCAGGCAGACCTGTGCTTGGTATCAAGATTCTACAGTCGAGGGAGATTTTCAGATCTGTACACTAAAGAAGCATTTTACGTATATAAATACCAGAAGTTTTGCAGAATGAAAGCATGATCAACAATGTTCATGTTCTTCACATAACATGGTCTATTTCTGTGATGAATTACTACATGTTTCCTGGAAGTCCATATAGCTTGGGACATTCATGATGTTCATTCCTTTAACTAATTCACTGAGCACCTACTACATGACAACCTCTGTTTCAAGCACTAGGGAATGACAGTGAATAAATAAAGTCAGCTGTCATGCAGCATGCATTCTAATGAGACAGGACAAAAAATAAACAAGTAGGCAATAAATATTTAGCACGTGAGATGAGTGCAGTTCTAGCTACAACGAGACTCAACATGTAAATGTGGGAATTCATAGCTGAGGTGAAGTGGAGATAAAGCTCATCTACTAGAGAAGAAATCAGAAGCTATGTTTCATCCAAAGGGGCGTTGGCATCCAAAAGTTTGAGGAAGTTGTTAAAAACCATAACAAGAGTTGGGTGGAGGGGAAGGCTGTCAACCAGAAATAAATCCTTGATAAATAAGTAAGAATGTCCATTAAGTCAGAAGATGATTTTTACCAGAAGAAGGAAAAGTTGATACAGCAGGAAGACATATGTTCAAAGGAAGAGTTCTGATTTTGGGGGTTTTGGGGAGAATTATTTTATTTTTGTCTTTTTTACACAAGGTTTTGCCAACCCTGTGAGTGGTAATATAGGGAAAGAATAAAAATACCATGTCCATCCATTTCTGATCCTCATATATTTGAGGTCAGAATAAACAGCCTCCACTTAAGCAGGCTGCAAGGAAAGTAATGCTCCCAGGGGCCTATCATGGTTCAAGTGAAGCATGATAGAGCGGGCTTCTCTTGGAAAAGACAAGGCAGGACATGCATGCCTAGAGCTTCAGTCCAAGTCATGACCTTCTGAATACATATTTAGGAAACACAGCTTAGAGTATATGATTATAAGGTTCTTAAGGCATGCATGTGGAACACAGACAGCAACTGATCCCTCCCACCACACACATTTCCCCTTGCTAAACAACTCAGTGAGGGCACATTAGTCTATTTTTTGGAGCATACTAATTGTTAAAATTTGTCAGGTCCAGCTTAGTAATACTGTCTAACAGTGGTGGAAAAAAAATAATTAAAAAAAAAGTTTCAGAGCAATAACAAAAAGCATGGTTTCCTACTCAGAAGAGTAAATTCATTATCGATTTGTGTTTTGCTTATATTATTGGTTTGCACAATGTCTTGAGATTGGTTTCCTGTTCGTTACACATTATGCAAAACAGCACTTCTTTTCATTTATTCCAAATATTTTATGTAAGCTTTAAACTGTTTGATATTATTAAGTTTGTTAAGTCTATATTATGTTGCAATATACTAAAAGATACATAAAATTTTACTCAGCAAGGGAAAAGCAAAAAAAACAGTTGCTGTGGAGTTGACTGGATGCATAAACCAGATTGCTCCAAAGAAAAATTCTGTGCACTAGAAAATTTATTTGAATTGTCACTACAAACTGTGAGGAAGAGAAGCTGGTAATCCACAAATTGTCTATTTAAAAAAAGTTAGATGTAGTATAGCACAGCCGATTATTGTAAATTGTTGTCAATAAGTTGTACACCTGTAAAAAGTTAAACTGGAAAAAGTCATGTGATAGATATATTTACAACAATGATAAAAAGAAAGAGAGAGTAACTGCTGAGGCTGTTTATGTACAACCAAAAACCTCATGGGACTGGTTTCTTGGTTTGAGGTTTAGGGTCATGGTTTCATAGGACATCCCAGTTAATTGGCCTATAACATGTTTAGTGCCTCTGTTCTACCCTAGTTCTATGCATAGTGCCTGGGGTCTTAAAAGCTTGCAAGCAGCCATCCAAGTCACAACAATTGGTCTCTGTTCACCTGGAACAACAGACAAAGAAGTAGAGTCAGGAATAGAAGGAGGATATAGAATGTGTCCTATAGAATGTGTGGCTGATTGTCTCCATGAACAACGGCCTCCTTTGCCATGACACCAGAAGAACTGGATGGTCCTAACTATCATTACGGAACATTTTGATCTAAGATTCCATAGAAGAATTCTGATCAAAAGGGGGAAAATATAGAACAGAATTTAAAGTTCTTATAGACTCCAGACTTCCAGGAGACATGAAGGTTGGATGAACCCCTGAAATTATTGCCCTGAAATAATCTTTAAACCTTAAACCAAAAATATCCCCTAGAGTCTTCTTGAAACCAAACAATTGTTCAGTTTAACCGGTAAAAAAACGTGTGCTTTGAGCATTATGCTCTTTTTAGAACATAAAAAGATAGCAGCAACTCGAAAGATTATATAGGAACCTTAGAGGGGAGTGAATTTATGTTAATGGGGGAGGAATAACTTAGAAAAGGAGGGTGAGAACAGTTACACAACTCAAAAATTGTAATCAATGTCACTAAATGGTATGTGTAGAAACTATTGAATTGGTGCATGTTTTGTTGCATATATTCTCAACAACAACACCAACAAAAAAAATTATTTAGAAAAAAAAGTTAACTAGATGTTTGATGCCAAAATAATTATTGTTAATTTTTAGGTGTTATAATGGCGTTGAGTTACATTTTTCCTGAAGTCTTTATCCTTCAGGATACATGCTGAAGTATCTTTGGATGAAATGATGTGATATTTAGGCCATGTAGGAGAGTGGGGTATAGATGAAACAAGATTGGCCACCTATTGATAATAGTTGCTGCTGTATGATGGGTACATTGGAGTTTATTATCCTTTCTAGTTTTGTATATATTTGAAATTTTTCATATTAAAAGTATAATTTAAGCAAGAAAACATGAAACAAGGATTTTTTTGTATATAATGGATGAAGTGTTGTTTTCCTGACATAGTTTACACAGAACAAACCAAATCCATTGTTGTCCAGTCGATTCTGACTCATAGTGACTCCACCTGTTTTCAAAGCAGAATTGTGCTCTATAGGGTTTTCAGTTGCTGTAATCTTACACAAGTAGATCACCAGGACTTTCTTCCTTGGTACTACTGGATGGATTCATGCTGCCAAGCTTTTTAGTCTAGCACAAATCCTTTTTGTCACCCAATGACCAACTTTCAATTTCTGTTCCATACCTTAGAAAATCACATTTGAATCTTACATAATTGCACATACTTTTTGACCTTTTCCACATTTTTTAACTTTTTTTGGTATGTTGCAGGAATATTTTTTAAGGAAACTTCACAATTTTAGATCAAGATAGGGTTATAAAATGAGCATTCTACCGTGTGGCAAAATTTTCCAAACTCCCTTTGCAAATGATGGTCCAGCACTTCTTCCCCTCACCCTCGAATTACACTGTAGCTCCCCAGTTTTCCAAAATATGAATAACATCCCCCCTGCATATCAAATCACTCACTAGAAGAGAAAGCTTTGCAGTAAGAAGGTTATAGAGGCTCCTGCTGGTTCTTTCTTCTGAACCTACAAACCTACAAACCTACACACACACACACACACACACACACACACACACACACACACACAGAGCAGTAGCAGCAGAAACAACACTACACACTCCCATCTACAGCCGTGTCCAGATTTGGACGCAGCAGGCTGACAACTGCCCCTCTACTGGGGCACTTAGTCATGGGGAAAGAGAAAGCCGCTGCTAAGAGAAAAAGAGGTAAAGGACCTGAGTTTGCCGCCTTCCTCTCCCCGTCTCTGTCTTCTTCCTTTCCTCTCCCTAGCCTCCCTGCTCTTGCTCTCCCCTCCGGTTTTCTCTCGCCCCTACCTTCCTTCCCTCCTTCAGGTTCTCTCCTCACTGATCAAGCTCCTCTTCCCCCAACCCCCTTCCCCGGCAGCTTGTAGAGGAGACTCTGCAGCTGCTGCTATTATTGCCACCGCTGCTGCAGGTCTCCGTCAACATCACCCCCGCCCACGCCCGGTCTGGATGCGGAAGCCAAGCTCTGGCCTGGAGATGAGGGTGGGGGAGAGAGAGGCTGCTAGAGGGGAGGGGGGAGTGGGAAGGAGACAAAAACAGCTTCCCAGCGGCGGGCGGGGCTCCACCGGGCATCTGGGAAGGAGGGGTCTCGGGGTCAGTGGCTGGGCAGCCGCCCCAATTACTCGAATTCTGGCTGGCGGTTCAGTGGGGCCGTATAGAGCTGAACCCTTCTGGCCCGGGTGGCATCAGCTGGTGAGGGCAGACGTCAGCCTAGCAACACACCTAGGCAACCAGAGCTCAGGAACCTGGAGGGATCCGTGAAGAAAGAGAAGCCCAGGAAAAGGAAAGGGCTTCTAGGAGCCCTGCTTCAGGGCTCCCTCAGGTGCTGGTGGAGACCCGTCACTTGGTAGCAGGTAAGTGCCTTTTCCTTGCTGTTGTTTCCTGTCCCGGGATGGGGACGGCAGTCACCGCAGCCAGCCTTTCCACCTCCCCCACCTGCCCCACCCCATTCACATCCTTAGCGTCGCCAGCTGGAGGATGGAGATTGAGATTCTGGAAAGAAATTAGGAGGGCAAAAGATACATCTTTTTTCTACTTCAAGAGCAGGAGGGGTTGGTGGGTGTTTGCTCTTCACTGTTTATGTGTTCCGTTTACTCATGCTACCACTTCATAAGCTTCTGAAACCGTGATGTTCTGTTAGTGCAAAATTTCTAGAAACCCTAAGTGGTAATGACTTTTATATTATATGACACGATGATCCCATGGAAGGGATAAAAGCTTATGCAGAGTTGGAGTATCCTTCTTCTAAGGACTCCCATCTCTTATTCTAATTAACTTAGTGATTTCCAAGATCAGTGCTTTGCCTATAAGAATTGTCAGTCTGAAAGTAGATACATAGATGTGATGGGAAATGTGTGCGCAGTTTAAACCACTGGGAGTTTTGGTATTGTGTGGGCCAACAGGTTTTTGCATTGTGTACTTCTGAAAAATGCATACCTCTTGGAGGTTTTCTTTTAAGAAGGGATAATGTTTTCATTGTGATTCTGGTTATATGTTACCTCCAGTTCCTAGGATGTTGGTCAAAGCAGGACAGATGATGAATGCATGTGGGATGATGCACTGATGAGTTCCTACATTAATGGAGATGTTGGAGTCAAGTTTGGATATTGGCCAGAAAAATCTCTTGAATTGGGAAGGAGTTTGGGTGGTGCTTTTGTATGTGAATATTTTCCCCTGGCTATTGCTCAGGAGAGTAGTTTACTGAAAGTAGAAGGAAGTTGGAGCCGTGTGATAAACATAGTACTGGGCACTCTACCTGCTATCACCAGTCCTACTTCAAGGTTCTATAATTGCTTCTGTTTTTACAAGTGAGAAAGAAAAAGCCAAGAAGTGGTCATTTGATGAGGTTACCCGGCTAGTCAATATTACTGAGCTAGAAGTCTAGTGAGGAAGACTTTGGGATTTAGAATTCTAACACTTGATTTCAATCCTTGTGCAAATGAAGCATTATTAAACTTGATCAAAATTTATTTTCATTCTTTGTAAATGACACATCAAAAAGTCCTGGTAAGGACTAAATAACAGATACATGAAGGGTTTTGTGAAGTTAATATCACGTGTAACAATTACTTGTATAAAGAATTATTCTGTGTTTTTTCTCCACTGTACTATTCTTTTATTCTAAATGAAGTTCAGAATAGGAATGAAAGGGGACTCATGTCAGGCTTCACTAGAGTGTACTAGAAGAAGTTCAAATCCAGGTCATGCACAGTCTCTTGCCACCTGTATAGACTGAAGCATATTCTAACTGCAAGCCTCTGTCTTTGCAAAATTGTGTGC
This sequence comes from Trichechus manatus latirostris, assembly GCF_000243295.1. Classification (NCBI taxonomy): domain Eukaryota; kingdom Metazoa; phylum Chordata; class Mammalia; order Sirenia; family Trichechidae; genus Trichechus; species Trichechus manatus. The sequence goes on from NW_004443973.1 coordinate 17,918,423, forward strand.
TTTGGTTATCCACTCATAGTTAAACACTTCGAATATTTTCAAAATTCACTTCACCATCTTTCTCTTTTTAGTTGTAGCTTTTGTTGTAAGCGCATGGTCTAACCTCCTCAAGATTAAAACATGAAGTATATTGTATATTGCTGAATTTATTTGGTCTATTAATATGGGAGAAATCAAAATTTAAGCATAAATACTCTACTTTTGACTGCTGAGATTCATTGAAATCCTACACTTAGAGGAAACGTACTGTAAGCCTCTTCTTGCCCTTGAATGTATTTAAAACAACAGGAGAAAAACCTGAAGTTGGACCTAGGCTCAGGAAAAGTGGCCAAGAGTGCCCAGATGACAGGGTCAGGCTCCTGAACCTGGTGCTGGACATCAGTCTCTGTTGGAGAAATGGAGATAGAACCAAGCACTTAGGACCTGGGCAGTCCGTGTCCACAGCCTCATATGGTAGAAGCATTAGTAAGAGGAGCTGAAATCCACTCTCACTGATTTTGCCCAGGTATGATGAATACAGGTTTAAGGCACACTGTGAATGGATGCAACAGTACATTGCTCAACCCCTTACTTAGGGAAGAAGTATCCTAATGTTTCCCTGGCCCCAGATCTCACTGGCACAAGATCTGCATCGCAGAAATTATTTCAGACAACTCGGGCACTCAGAAACTGATATACAAACCTCTGCCTACCATCATAAGCTCTCTCAAGAGCTTATGGTAGAGGCATTAACATGGAAGGGATGTTCTTGATTTTGGGGCATCTGGTCTTATTATTTCTTTCTATTAAGCAATATCAATCCTGGTCAGCTGATGCGATGGACATCTATAACCCTACCCACCTCCATCCCCCATAGCTATCAGCAAGACACAAGTCACCTACCTGCGCACGGGACTAACTTGTACAGACAGAGCTCATTTTTTTTCCCTGTGTTGATCACCATTAGTGTGGGCTAACCAGTGCCAGATAAACCAAGCCTCACCTCTACAACATTGAAAGGTGAAACTTTGGCAGTTGAAGAGAAAGTTTTCATCTAAGGGCTTTTAGGGTTGCTTTTCAGCTGTTTCATATCTCTTGGCCCAGCTTGGATCATGATTTCCATATATTTGTTCAATCATTGCTTTTTATAAACCAGCTTAATTTGTTTGCACTCCATCCTGATGGGGAAATCCTCATTTGCCTGGAAGACAGATATCCTTGTTGTATATGAAGTATTTCTATCTGGATTGACTCAGCCTGGTGCTGCTGGAGATGGCCAGCTCTGTGGACAGCTCTGACTGTGGTGAGAGCCAGGTGCCAGACTGGCTGCATCAGCATCAAACAAGAGCCTGATGAAGATGCTGAAGCTAGGGCCCCAGCCATTGAAATTCTGATTTTAAGGCTCTGGGATTAGTACAGGGCATTTGGTTTTAAATGAGAACATCAGATGATGATGATAGTCAGCCAGATTTGGGGACCAAAGTCCCTGGTCAAATATATTGTGCTGAATGGAATATTCTTTCTCTTCTGCCTTCCGTACCAGGCTTCCATGTGAGGCTCAGGGTCCACTGGTCTCTCACCTTCTGTGTACTTCCAGAGGCTGCATGGTCTAAGCGGCTGATCATAGGCTGTAATTTTGACTCTGACCCATATCTAGTCTCTGCTTGTGCCCATCTCAGAGTGAGACAAAAACTAACTCATGCTCATCCTAATATGTTTCAAGTTTCCTCTGGTTGCTCTTCAGTTTGAAAAGGGGTGGGGTGGGCATCTATATGCTTGGTTCCGCATTTGAAAATCTAGAGTAGCTAGTGGAGGGGAGCCACTGGAAGAGTAGACAGACACTTTCAAAGTGAGCAGGGACAGAGGTGGAGAGCCAGTTCTAAAAGGACTCTAGGGTTCCAATGAATGTGCCAGTTGAGGATTTTTTGTTTTGTTTTTTCCATTCCATAGTGCCAGTGGCATCTAAAACCACGGGTCAAAATATCTCAGGGTTGCTGGTGAGAATAGAAGTTGCATGCATAACAGGAACTCCTTTGTATTCTTCTGGGCGGGGAAGAATATATTCCTCCATCTTGAGCTCTTAAATGGCCTCTGGCCAGATTCTTCTGGTCTAGGGTCTGACAGACTAGGGTCACCGAATAGTTCTGGTAAGATTCGGGCTTTTTCCCAACGTGCTTGTTTTGATGGGCTGAACACACATCCCTTGGAAGTGTTCATCATATCTGTAGAAACAAGGGACCCTGCTAGTGAACCATGAGGTTGTCATAGAGAAGATCAAGAAAGAATATTTAAAACTAAGGCAACTCTCTTCCATGTTCCTGGAATTCTTTCTTGCCGCCATTGCATCACTAGTCATAATGGCTCACCCGAGTAAGACTCCATCCCCCACGAGACTTACTGCTCTGTGAATTCCCCTCTAGGCATTTGAACTTAAAATTGAGTCTTTTTTGAGCTTATTCTTGTAAGTGAATTTGAGATCAGGCGCTGAGACTTTGTCATATGACACTTTGGATTCATATTCCTCTAGTATAAATTGGCTGTGCCACTCTGAACGTGCATGACCTGCACCCCTCATCAGGGAGAGGAGACACATGCAGCAGCCTCAGCTCCTGATTATGTTAAGGAACCATCACTAGAATCCAAGTTCACCAGAGTTTGGGGGGAGTCCTTAAAAGAGGACTTATTTATTTGCAGAGTGATGGGACCTGTCCCTCTTGATTTTCTCTGCTGCCCATTTGTTTACAAGGCTGTTTCCCTAGTAATTGAATTCAGAGGAATGTCTAAATTAAAATTCTTAAGGAATATAATTAAAACAAAATGGCAGGGCATGGTTATATTTTTGAGAAAGCTACTTATTTACAATTTTCCTTTGCAAAATAGAATTTTCTAGGAATGTGTTGGCTAAAATTGTCAGAGTGAAGGAGTTGAGTCAGAGTTAAGTGGATATATTGAGGAATAGGACCTCAGAATGAGTTGACCTGTGAGCAGAACACAGCTGGAGGCAGAATATAAGTCCAGGGACAAAGAGGCAAAAGTCAATTAAGTCAGGCTAGATAAACTGTATGCCAGGACAAGTAAAAGAGGAAGAGTCAGATAATCAAAGCCAAATTGGAAGCAATCAACCCAAGTGGAAGAATAATCCAGAAGTTGAAAAACAAGTGGACTGAAGCCAAGGGGGAAGTCAGGGAACATCTGTTTATACAGACAGCTGCAAATTCCAGGTAGACGGTATCATTCCCAAATCTTCAGTGTGCAAATCTTTCTGGGTCTTAGTAATACATAACACAATGAGTTACAGCCAAGCAGTATAGAACTGTTAACTGAAAAGCCATACAATTCCCAACACCTTTTTAGTTCCTGTTCTTATTAGTCCTTCTCCAAAGATGTAACAGTTCACTTCTTTCCAGGGGGGAAACATTATGCATGCACCAGCATATATAACTCCATGTTGAAAATCTTTGTAAATCGTTTTGTTCAAAGATGAGCAATGCAAGCTATTCTCAGTATTACTTTTTTCACTTAGTTTATTTTGGAAATCTTTTCATAAGAGCTCAGATATATCTATCTTATTACCTTCTTACTAAAAAATATTCTATGATAGTGACACACTGGAATTTATAGCATTAACCTCTTAGAGGGAACACTTTGATTGTTTCTAGTCTTCGAAATTAAAAATATGCTATGATTAGCATCTTTGTAAACATGACTCCTCAGTCTTCAGCAAGAATATTCATGGGGCAGTTTAATTGCTGGGCCAAAGGGTATATACAGTTGTATTTTAGAAACTATTGCCGAATTGTCCTTCAGAAAAACTGCACTAATTAACACTGTCTTCCAAAACATATGAGGGTACCCATTACCTCCAGATCCCAGCCTGCAAAAGGTCACATCCATTGAGCTGAGTCTCAATTATGCCTCAAGAGCTTTACTATTAGTTATTGATTGTGTTAACATTACCCATATCCTTTAGAATTTCATTAATTTCATCTTTCCTCATAACTTTCTGCTTCCTAGAGGGTAATGACAATATTTTTCATCTCCCATAAGAGAAAGCAGTGTGTGTAAATCACTTGATTTCTAAACCCTGAGAGAAAAAGGATTTTAATCAGAGGGCTCTAAGGGAAAGACTCTGCATCAGAGAATTTAGCTGTGAGTAATCACAGAATGTGGGAAAGATGAAATATAAGTCTTAATGTGTCTATTAAGTGCAGTCAAGAGGCCCCAACCAACAAAAATGTCGATCTAAATGGGTCATTTCACTAAAGCAGGTGTGGTCCCTACATTCTCAACAATATAGATCTCATTTACTGATCACATTAATGCTGCCTCCTTCACTTATGCATGCAGTATCTTCTAGCCTCTGAGTTAACTTGTTTATCCACTTCGTTAATATTATCATTAATATTTTTTCAATCATCTGAAAGTCATTGGTGCAATAGGCTTGTTGCGTTCTCCATGTCAGATATAGAGCATAGTTGTTTCAAAATAGTTTGAAACCACTAAATGATAAATCATTTTACCCTTCACTTCCTAGTCCATGTCAGCATGAAGTTGGCATTTGGGATATTATCCTTACTCTATATGGCTCCATTATCTTATATGGTTTTATTTATTTTGTTTTGTTTCTTTGCTTCATTTTTCCTAATTTATTTTGTCTTGCTCTATGGCCTATGTCCTTGTAAATAATCTAAATATATTTGAAAACATATTAGAATAAAATAACGTATTAATTATCTGACATATAGAGTAGAACATTTAACAATTGTTTTTGGCAGATCTAATCTAACATCTGTTTTCTCATCCTTAGGATCAACTCCAGCTTCCCAGAAAGCATAGGTCTATGTATGGCGTGATCTTTACTTTGATCGACATTTTCGTTCCATTTGAAGACCCTCCAGGTGACCCTACATGCCTTTTGGATGTGGTGTTCATAGACCACAACAGAATAGAGAAGGTCTAAGATAGTAAATTTTATCTCAATTTTTAAAATTCGCATTTACTTCCCAACTATTATGTGCCAATCACTGTACTAGGCATTCTTACCCATATTATTTCATTTTATTATTCTTTAACCCCAGGAGAAGACTCAATTTTATGACTGCGGAAACAGACTCAAGGGTATTAAGCAATTTGACTGAGATCTCTCAGAACATTCGTAACAGAGTTGATGATTTGAATGTAGGTCTATCTGATTCCAAAGTTCATGATTTTGTTTTTTCTATTTGTTTTTACTAGGCTATTTCTCTACCACAATTTAAATTGTTGATATGTTGAATAAGGCATGTATAGAGGACAAGGGTGTACAATATGCATTAGTCAATAGCCTTTGGAAAAAGCCCCCGAAACCTTTTAAATCTATTATAATATCGCCCAGCATGTATTTTTTCATATTATAAGACATTTTATAAATTGATTCTTGAAGTCCAAACATGTGTTTTTCTTAATTTTCCTGCTTCAATGATCTAGAATTTTGGTGAGGAAATAAAGATTAAAAAATTAAGCATGAGCCCTGGTGGCACAGTGGTTAAGAGCTCAGTCCTATAGCTTCACTATGAGTCGGAATTGACTCCATGGCACCAGGTTTTCTGGTAGTAAAGGTTACCACACCCCAGAGTAGAACTGCCCCATAGGGTTTCCAAGGAGTAGCTGGTGGATTCGAACTGCCAACCTTTTGGTTAGCAGCCAAGCTGTTAACCACTGTGCCACCAGGGCTCCAAGTAAGGGTTAGTGCATATAAAAAGAAAAAGGTCTCTGAGCAGCCAGTAATATTATAAAGCTTATGTGTTTTTCTTTGGAGAAGTGAAACCATTGTTAATCCTTTACCCAGAAAATTATGTGTGATAGAAGGAGCAGATTAGAAATAGCAAGACAGTATCAAGTCATAGCTGACTGCTTAGGTAGGAAACAGAAGAACTCTAAAAGCATAATAATGGGATCATTCAGTAGTTGCCTTTGGGAGCATCACTATGATATACTATAATACAGTAATTAATGCTTATAAAGATGACCATGAGTCATTCAGAAAATATTAATATATATTTAAGGATTTCTGTATAAGGAATACAGTTTTGAAAGGCTCGTTAAATATTTTAAAGGTAAACTATTTCATATGTAAGAGCAAGCTTAGATTATTTGTAGCTTGTACTTATAAATTATACTTAAGCAAAGCATCTTGACTCCCCTCCAACAAAGTCTGATGAATGATATGTTATTTATTGTATGCATGTTTGTACAGCTGGTGTATATGAATAAATATTAGTAAAATTTTGGTTGTCAGTTTTGTGCATAATGTTGAGCAAGATATTTGGGAAATAAGTATATTTCTAAGGTGAGCAATTGTGAATTTTTTACCACTAGGTTGGCCTATAGGGTCGTTATGAGTCAGAATGGACTTGAAAGCAACAAGTTTGTTTGTGTGTTTGTTTTTATGGTTTAGTCTAGAAAGAGAGCTCTAAATAGACATATGCTGAACTTACTAGTCTATATTCTTCTCTTTAAAAGTGCTTCCCACTCCAAGCCTGCAACATCCCTTGAGGGGCTTGGGCACAAGCAGCCACTGCTATTATAAAACGTCCCTCAATATCTGGATATAACTGATTAGACGAAAGGGAAATGAATCCAGAAGCTGAGCTAGGCCAATGAGAGTATATTTTTAGCAAAGATTTTGAGATACGGTGAGAACTTAAACTGAAAAGTCAAAGTTGAGGCTGGGGTGGCATTTTTGATCCATGTGTGCTCTGAGAAGTAAACAAATGAAACCATTCTCCAGGTAGAATGCAGCAAACATGAAAAGAAAAAGCAAAGCCCAGAAAACTTATGATCCCATGAAAGGCATAAAGCGTTGGCCCAGTACTTGGTTTTCCATTTTTATTTCCCATGACAGAGAAATATACTATGTTTCCTCCTCTTGAATGTCCATGAGATTGCCTTTTTTTATCTTTAAAATAATCCCAACCCACCATTTACATAAACTAACAGTAGGAATCTGATTCTTGCAAATGATTGGTATCCTGTCAAGATAAACATATTTCTTTCTTACTTTCATTAAAAGGCAAGTAGTAGATTAAACTATTAAAAACTCAATATTATACAACAGTGGAAAACTGTGGAGGAGAACGTGTGTGTATATATGACTTTTCTCATAGGCAAATCTTCACAGAAGGCACTGTAAAGAGCACTATCAGAGATAAAATATACACACAGAAAATGCCATGATATCAAGTATAAAATTATCCTGGATTTCAATAATAAAATTACAAAGAGGGTTTGGAGGTAGGGAGTAAAGGCTAATCAATCAGTTGTCACTGAGTAGGACCTCTTAAAGAGTAAGTTTTGATAGGAATTGGGGTGGAGGAAATCAACAAAAGAACACGTTCTTATATGAGAGGAAAGAACAAGGGTCATGAATAGGGATTGATACATGAAATTATATTTGATGAAGACTATTTTGAATGTTTCATAGGATGACTTGATATAAGTAAAAATTAAAAAAAAAAAACAACAAAACACGTTGTCGTTAAGTCAATTCTAACTCATAGCGACCCTATAGGACAGAGTAGAACTGCCCCATAGAGTTTCCAAGGAGGAGCTGGTAGATT
>NW_004443973.1:17927332-17929050 GCF_000243295.1 Trichechus manatus latirostris
AAATGAAGATTAGGATAAGCAGTAATTGTAAGTTATAAAGGACTACATAAGAGTCTTTCTTTTTGGAGCATACATATTTGACATCTTTATTACAACTGATTCCTTTCCTGGTTGGTTAGTTTGTTTTGGTTACTTTACTTTTGGATAGATCGTACTATTATTATGCCTTAATGTAAATAACTTATTTTACGGCATCATGGTTTTTAGCCACTTATGGTTATCAATTTTACGATAACTACAAAATGTCTAGAATACCTTCAACAATTTCAGATGTTAAACTTCATGAGCTTAATAGTTAGGAAAGTAAAGTTGACCTTATTTTAGTTATAATTTTTATTTATTCATATATTCACACTCTATCTATATCCAGAATGACTTGAGGCAACTATTAAATATATGAACAGTCCAAGAACAAGCACAAAAAACTACATATAAGAATAATTTTGTTTAGAAAAGGCAGAGATCTGTGTGAATTGACAAAACTGACTGACTTTAAGAAAGTAGAATTTGAGCTATAGCTTAAAGAATACTTTAAATTTTTATAAGGCAAAGTGAACACATTCTATGAACACAAGAGAGGAGATTGACTCCAGAAGGGGAATAGACAGAGTGATGTCATAACTGGAATTCTGTAGCTATGTTGCAAGTTGTGGAAAATAAGATGAGATAAAGGAGGTGTCAACATGGATATATTTAATGTGGTGGTCAGAAGAGTGACATATATATTTATGTCTATGATACCAAACATATATATGTAAGTGGAGTTTTATTTCAAAGATTATTAATAATTAGTGTAATATTACAGTGCATTGAGTCTTCTATAATATTGTAATCTCATACTTCGTTTGCTTTAAAATCAAATTCACTTTTTTCCATTTATGAGTTCTGAGGTATACTACCTCTGGTACTATTAAATGCATCTCTATGAACCATCAAGATATAGCTGTCTTCCACAGTTAGCTCTGTGGAGAGAGCTGGGCCTTGGTGTGTGGCAAGTGGCTTTCTTGGGTATAACACTGACATAAGAAAGAATGATAGAGAAGCCTAAATGTGAATTAAAACAGTTTTTAAAAACCCTTTCCATTTGATGTAGTCTAAAAAAATATCGACATATAAGAAAAGTATAACTGATAGAAACCAAGATTGCAATGATCATTGGTAATATGTAATATACCATATTTTTACACAAATAACACATGACTTCTACATTTGTTTGCCAACCCTGCCTTCCCCCCATGAGGTATTTTCATAAGCACTGCTATACCATAGTTCTGATTTCACTTGGTATTCTTTTTTCCTCCTACAGACATTCATAGTATTAAGTAAAAACAGAACAATCTTCAGATTCAATGCCACTTCCACCTGGTGTACTTTGTCACCTTTCGATTCTATTAGAAGAACAATTATTAAAGTTTTGGTACATCCATATCCTTTTCTACTGGCTTGTTGGCTGTGCTTTAGACTGTGCCAATATCACATGCAACTATTCTGTTATTCAGATATCCCTGCAGTTATTTTATGCTTTGAAAAGTCATATTGATATCTGAATTATGACCACACTAAGTGTTCCATAAGGAGTCCTGGTGGTACAGTGGTTATAGCACTCGGCTGCTAAGCGAAAAGTTGGCAGTTCAAACCCACCAGCCACTCCGCGGAAGAAAGATACGGCAGTCAGTCTGCTTCCATTTACAGCCTTGGAAATCCTACGGGTCAGCTCT
>NW_004443973.1:17930632-17932633 GCF_000243295.1 Trichechus manatus latirostris
CCAATCTTTTGATTAGCTGCCTAGCACTTAACCGTTGCACCATGAGGGATCCTTAAAAATACTGTTATATGCATATAATAAAACTAGGTCTTTCATACTCACAATTCAGTGAATTATTGTGTGATTGCTAGGTGAAGTAAATTCGGCATTTGATATTTTCATCATTTACCTAAATAAATAAATAAGACTATTACCTCTAAGCTAAGACTAGTCAGATTTTATGGCTAATATTACAGACATGAGCCCAAGGTAGAAGCCCTATTTAAAGCCTTATCTTAAGACTCAAGGGCCACTTGTATTTTTAATTGTTTAATTTTTGATTGTTGATTGCTTTTGGCCTGCCAAGCACACCTGTTCTCACCTTTCTGATGACTAATTCTCAATTGCCAGATAGTTAATCACAAATATAGTATTTCAGAGCTCACTGTGTATTATTCTCACTTTTAACATTGTATGAAAAAATTTCTCCAGGAATACTTTGCTTGGAATTTACACATTTGAAATACTTGTAAAACTCATTGCAAGAGGCATCTGGGCAGGACCTTTTTCTTTCGTTGGTGATCCATGGAACTGGCTTGATTTCAGTGTCACTTTGTTTGAGTGAGTAGTTCTTTAAGTTGCAAACATCTTAACATCTTGCTAAGTAAATACTTTCTGTAAAGAAACATTGACATCTACAAAGTTTACTACCTCCAAAAATTTTACAAATAGAGGATATTTCATAAATCATAGTCATAGTGAGTTCTTTTAGGCAGCTCCAAGTGAGCTAATTCTCAGATATACAATGAAAATGAAAATAATGGGATATTATCTGTTTTGTATTGAAAGCAATAAAAATGGAGTTTTTTTGTTGTTGTTCATTTTAAGTGATTGTATTCAGTGAGCAAAGGATCCTCGGAGTACCAAGGATAGGATCCTGGCATGTTTGATTCTCAGTCCCCAATCTACATTTCATTTAGCTACATTGCTTCAGATTCATAAATATATTAGATAACAGAACAAGACATTTTAAACACACACACACATTTTCTGGAGTGCAGCACGAAATCATAATGCTTTACATTTCTATATTTTTTGATACTTCTATTTAGTGTACTCCCTGTTTTATGGCTAAAAAAAAAATGATCACTGGCATCAAACTCCTATTAAAAATAATTTAAAATTATGTTCTACTTCCAGAATTTTTGTTAAAGTTTTTTGAAGAAATAACCTTTATAAAGATCATAAGCATTAAGTGTCTGTTATGTTGTAAGCAATTAGAAAAATGGTACTAATGTCACTGTAAGTATTGCCATTATTATCTCTACTATTACTACCATTGTTACTGCTGCTGCTGCTGCTGTTGCTGCTGTTAGCTAAAACTTAGAGAGCACTTACTATGTACCAGATGCTCTTCTAAACACTTTATGTATATTAGCTCATTTAATCCTGATAAAAGTCCTCTAAATCAGTAAGTATGATCCCATTTGACAGTTGAGGAAGCTGAGGCAAGGAAGATTAAGCAATTTCCTCATGTCATACAGCTAGTACATGGTGGAGCCTGGATTTCTGCCCTTAACCACTCTACACACTGCTTCTACTATTATCACCATTACCTTTATCTTCATCATCAGTCACCATCATCATCAAAAGTTTAAGTATTAAATATTTAAAATAAATCTTGTCCCTTAAAAATAATTAATTTTTCTTAATTTTAGCTATCTTTTCAATAGTTAGATAACAAAATGCTTATGAACATAATACACAGCATTTGGTAAGGACTTGAGAGTATTCATGGTATCAGATTTTAACAACTCTCATAATTTAAGTACTTGGATTAATATTTACCTGACTACCTTGCACTGTAAAAATCTTTTGTTTTCTAACCAATAATAAAACTATTTAACTATACGTAAAATTGAAGAATGGAAGCAAAGGAAATGGTTGGATATATAGTTTTAAAAATAAATTTCAAAGAGTATAAAAAGCCAAAGAAAAGTAGCATAGACTCAATATGAATTT
>NW_004443973.1:17941650-17942766 GCF_000243295.1 Trichechus manatus latirostris
GCTAGGTAAGTAATGTTAATGTTTTCTTCTATCAAGACAGTATCAGCAGCCAATAAGTATTTATTGACTATTGCTTTTACAGATGACTCACATTTGATTACATTACCTCATTTGATCATCAACTTAGAAGTATATAATATGGAATAGTATTAATCCAATTTTAGAGAAAAATCAATAGACAGTTTAGTTAAATAATTTATGCGGGGTCAAAAAGCTAGCAAATAGCAGAGTTGGAACTTAAACAAGGATCTTCTAACTATTTTCACTTAGCCCAGAGCCAGTGGGAACTGCCAAGAAAGACAATATTAATCTGTCCTTTAGCCAGAAGCCTTTGAAGAAAAATAATATCAAAGATATGCCATATTTCACTCATTTTATGTCTTGTATATCTTTTATGACTAATTTACAGTAATAAAACTTTACTGTTCTTAATACAGTATTCATAAATAATTCTTTAATGAGATGGCTCATGTCTTATTGTCCTATGATTTCGAATAGAGATGAAGTAGAAATAGAGTGCTTCTCAGCAGTGCTGTGACTCACATAATTCCCTGATGTTTACTTTCTTCAGCTGGAGTGACTTGACACCTATCTGTAGGCTCGACTCTTAGGCTCTGGGGTCCAGTTTAACAAAAGACATGTGAGGAAGAGGAGCATGAGTTATTTAGTTAAATATTCAGATGATTTAGGCTTTTTTGTTGCTTGTTGTATAGGGTCGTTATGAGTTGGAATCGACTCAACAGCAACAGGTTTGGTTTTTGGTTTTGGGTTGCTTGTTTAGCACAGATGTTTTGCTCAGTTACTGCTAGGCTTCCCCGTTCAGTTCTCAAGTCCAAAACCCATCTCATTGTGTCTGTCCCGTGCTATTTCAGCTAGCCTTTTTCATGTACATACTGAACTCAAATATGACCTGAAATGTGTGTTGAAGCTGATGTCTAGTCTTGGATAGTCAGGATCACCATGATACATTTTAAGGCAAAAAGAGAAAGCCATGCAGTGCTGTAACAGACATCCTTTGCTGCATGGTAAACTACCCCAAAAGTTAGTGACTTAAGATAACAACAAATGTGTTTGCTCAGATTCTAGAAGTCAGCAGTTTAGGAAAAGCTCAATTGA
>NW_004443973.1:17944506-17945506 GCF_000243295.1 Trichechus manatus latirostris
GTAGAATATGCAATGCTATTTCAGCAGCATGGTTCATATCAAGGGATATTAGGTATTAGATAAAATAAATAAATTGCTCTAAATCCCAAGTTTATTTACAGTTGAAGGATCAAATTCTTGTTTTAAACCTACTACACTTATTTTTACTGGATAGATAAGATAAATTATGGGGGTGTGTGTGTGTGTACAGAGCCATTAAAAATGATGGTAGATACATAAGTGTATCTGTAGGCATACGTATATACACATTTGTATGTGCTGCATATATATCCACATATATAACAAACCACACAGGGGGCTCAGTTACCAAGGCTTCTTAGACATATCCAAACAACTCAGAGGAATGGTTTACTGGGTTAAAAGGCTTGGGACCATAGTCTCAGGGGAAAACTTAGCCAATCGGCATAACAGAGTTCACAAAGATAATATTCTACATCCTAGTTTGATGAGTAGCATCTGGGGTCTTAAAAGCTTGCAAGTGGCTATCTAAGGTACAACTATTGTTCTGTACTCATATGGCACAAGAGAGAATGAAGGAAATCAAAGACTGAAAGAAGAAACTAGTCCATGCGACTGATAGCCCACACAAACCACAGCCTCTTCTAAGCTGAGACCAGAAGAACTAGATGGTGCCCAGCTACCACTACCGACCGTTCTGACCAGGAACACAATAGAGAGTCCTCGATAGAATGGGAGAATAATGTAGAACAAAACTCAAATTCCTAAAAAAGGCCAGACCTACTGAACCAATGGAGACTAGAGGAACCCCAGAGACTGTCGCCCTAAGATACCCTTTGAACTTGGAATTGAAGCTATTTCTGCAAGTCACCTTTCAGCCAAATAATAGATTGGCTTATAAAATAAACAGTGTCACTTGTGAGTAATGTGTTCCCTTAAACAACTGTGTGAGACCAAACGGTCAACATTTACCCAAAAGCAAAGATGAGAAGGCAAGGAGGAGAAGGGAAACTAGATCAATGGAAACAGAACAAACAGAATG
>NW_004443973.1:17945850-17947321 GCF_000243295.1 Trichechus manatus latirostris
TCATGTGATCCATGTTTTCCAACATGTTTCTAATTAGTATTTACATTATTCTTTCCCAAAGCATTTTGAAAAGTTTCAGGGCCTCCACTACAACACTAGTAGCTTCTTATTTCTACATCTTATTACTTTATCTTCCCTCTAAAAATCCTTCAGCAATTTCCAAATTCCTATGGGATGAAGTTCAAAACCCATATCCATGGTACACAGTACCCTTTAACATCTAGTCTCAGTCTACTTCTCCAAATTTGGTTCCTACCAATATCCAATATGTACTCTCTGCCTTCTTTGTGTATAAAAAAAAAAAAGACTATTTCCTAAATGAGCTTTTCTCATAATTATTTGTATACATGTATGTTGTACGCACTGACTACAATCACTGTTTCCTTCTGTTTTCAGTCTCATGTCTCAAAGTCATGTCTCAAGGCGAGGATTTCTTCTTTGACCTTTTTCCCCAAGCTCTCCTTTAAGAGTTAGGCACATCCTACACTGGAACCCTACAGTACCCTATAATTGCCTCAGTTAATGTTTTTTTAACTGCTGTGTTCAGCGTTTTCCCCCACTAGGAAATAAGTTACCTGAAAGTAAAGATTTTTTCTTATTTTCATTTTTGTGTTCCCAGCATCTACCACAGAGAAATGTACTTGATAAAATTTTAATAAACAAAAGACATAAGTTAATATTGTATGGAGTATTATAACATTGCATAATAGTAAAGATCTTGTCTTTTTTTTTTTTTAATAGCCCCAAAATTGTGTTAGCCAATTTTCTAGTTGGCATTGGTTTAATAGCAATCCTTTCCCTCTACCTGGGAAATAGGAAACCAGCCTGAGAGTGCCTTGGTGTTGAACTCTCTGTAGAATCTTCACTCATTAATGAGTTTTTATTTACTAGTGTAAACAGGCTTTGATTTGGTCTGGTTTGTACTCTGAGCATTGCCTAAACTGAACTGAGTATGGCTAGGGAAATTCAACAATTATTCCCAAAGAGTACAGCTCATGTTTTGGAGAATATTATTCTCCATTCATTCAATAAATATTTATTTTCTCCAAATACTCTTTGATGCAGCATGGCTACAAAAAATGAACAAAACCAAGTGTGAACCCTCATGGAATGTAGGTATGTTTAACAGTCATTAACATTTATTGTGTATGTGCCATGTGCAAAGATCTTCACGTGCATTATTTGATCTCCGTAACAAACTTCTGAAACAGGAGCTATGATTAACCTCAATTTTATACTAAAATGTAATATAAGTAGAATTTCTATATTTTTCTGTCCTAACAAGAGTAGATACTTTTATCTTCCACTAGCATCATATAGCTGAAAGAGCAAAAGTCTTGCTCTTTCAGGCATTCCCTCATAGCTGTGAGATCTTTGGCAAGTTAATTTGCCTTTCTTATTTTAATTTCCTCTTCTAGTCATTGGAAGTAATAGTAAATACCACATAAATGTGTTGAGTAGAATAAATGAG
>NW_004443973.1:17949055-17951056 GCF_000243295.1 Trichechus manatus latirostris
GTATTTTCAAACTTTTAGCCTCAAAACAAAAGATTTAGTATATAAATCTAAAAGTATTGACAGAATTACCATTAAGGAAGTTGTTGAAAATTATCTTTAAAAATCTAAATTGTGCCTCAAGTGTGCTGAAAGGAAGAACAGGACTGAGGAAAACAACCAGAAGTAGTTTTTTTATGTCTTCAGGAGGTTGCAACCTCACATATCGGCCTCCGACTCAGCCTGTTCTGGTAGATGGAACAGGATCAAATTTGAGGCAGAGGACAAAGGATAACTTAAAAACAAAAAAAAACCAAACCCGTTGCCCTTGAGTCAATTCTGACTCATGGCAACCCCATATGTTACAGAGCAGAACTGCTCCATACCTTCTTCTGCAGCTCTGCTGGGTGGGTTTGAACCACCAATCTTTAGTTTAGTAGTTGAGTCCAAATCATTTGATTTGATGATTTGCACCACCAAGGACCTTGACAAAGGATATAACAGGGTCATACTCAGGACCCTCACATAAAAAGAGGATAGAAAGGGATGAGGAAAATTAAAGGGCCAAGACAAACTGTGGCACTAAGTGGAATATATAGTAACTGGTTAAGGGGTTCAGTAATACCAAAGATCTTGTCTGGGTGAAAAAGAGGAACATTTTAACTTCCTTACATGTATAACCATTTTATTAATTCAGTATCAGTGAAGTAGCTCTAGAAAAGTTGTTCTACCAGAAAGTGGAGTCTAATTGAGATGATGTCAGAGCATACAAAATGACAAGTTACTGATAGATGTTTGTGTCTACAAGGTCCATAACATGCATACCAACAAAACAAGAAACAATTATAGATCATATGATGAAAAAAATCAGTTTAAAAGAGGCTACTGAGTATAGCCATTATATCACCTGTGAGTAAGTCATAAAAAACCAAATTACAAAAGCTTTCTGTCTCTAGCAATGAGTCTGGGGTCCTTCAGATTGAGTGAATGGGGTCTGAATGATATGTTGAATGTGTAATTTGTTCTGAAGTGGCATTTCAGAATTTCAAGGGCTTACAACAACATACAAATGTATCCAAGAGGACAACAATACTTCTATCATCCCAAGATGAGATACCCTATTAACTCTGCTTTTAAAGAACTTGGATTATTTTCTAATTTCCAAATATCTCCATTCATTTTGCTGCTTCTGGATCACATAATACTCTTCTGATTTTAATTAAAATTATTTCAATTATGAAGGATTTTTTTTTTCCTGGAAGAGTCCTAGAACATTTTGTGATGCAGAAGTTTTCTGGGAAATGAGACTTCAAACCATTTTCATAAAATTTATCTAATTTTCCTTTATTATTTATACATAAGAAAACACTTATGAGAGAGAGAAGAATTTAAAATTGAACATATTTGGGACTCTTATGTGACTGATCTAAGACTGGTAAGATTACAGTTCCATGTTGGAATTGCAGGGGAATTGCTTAGAAATAACATTACAGGAAAGCAGTATCTTATATTGACTAAAAACACAATTTTTCAAAAGGTAAATATAGATTTTAGCCTGCTTTAGCCATTTAGTAAATGTTAAGATATTTGCCACGTCCCTTGTTGTTGTTAGGTGCCGTTGAGTCTATTCTGACTTACAGCAACACTGTATACAACAGAACAAATCTCTGCCTGACCCTTAAGCTCACCAATCTCCAGCTTCTTCATCTGTAAAATTTATATAAGTACAGCGCCTGTCTCATAGTTTGTTGTGAGGTCCAAATGAAATAAATGCATATAAAGCACTTAGCACAGTGCTTAGAATACACTAAGCAACTAAAAAAATGTTACAAAGAACTATTGATAAAGTTATTATAACATGTCAGTGTTATATGTCATATTAATGATGGCTTTATCCAAACTATCACCCTTAGCAGTCTACATTAAAAACACTTGATCTTTATAGAACGAAGTATTTGTATTTGAATAAACCCACATTTTAGGAATAAAGTATTTAATAACAATATAATGATATCATTATCACAT
>NW_004443973.1:17956160-17957039 GCF_000243295.1 Trichechus manatus latirostris
GCATGGGGCAGAGGTGAAATAACAGGCACAAGTTCTTCATTGATACTGGACTCAGAATCCTGACAACACCAGCAACTGGCCTTGTCTCTTCTAACCTCCTGTATTGCCTATTTTGTTTTGACAAGGTATATTTGAGATTCATCTGTCCTTTTATCATGTACAATGTAAAAGATAAAGACAGATTTCTATGAGTTTAAAAACAAGCCACATTCAAGCAAGTGTATACTGTTTAAATTTCTTTGATTTTATTGTTGTTGCTGTTGCTTAGTTGCTTGGCACTAATGCAAACAGTGAAAGTGCTGCCAGTTTTGAAGTACACATTTACTTGATCATAAAACAGTAATTTAGTTGTTTCTGCCAGTATAGTTTCCAAAAAGCAGTTTCTATAGGTTTATTCTGTTTTTATCTGGATCATATATGTACCATTTTTATTCTCTCTCACAAGTTGAAAACTTACATAGCCTAACATATGCTCCATATCTCAAAAGGAACTATTCAAACTGGGAGGATTTTTTACCTTAAAATATTCTTTTGTTTTCTTCCAGGATGGCTTTTATTAAAGTAATTAAAGATTCAGTATAAAGTGCTTCACATTAGATTGTTAAATAAAATATATCAGTCTGTCCTTGTAATACAGCCTCCAAGCTAATCAGATCTTGACAGAGGGACAGTGAAGAAAGCAGCAGCAAAAAATTAGTTTCTCTGCATCAGGGTTGTGATTGGAATCATTTTTTCACTCATGTGTTTTGTTTTTATTTAGGTTTTTATTGGAATTTTCACAGCAGAAATGATTTTAAAAATAATTGCCATGCATCCATATGGGTATTTCCAAGTAGGTTGGAACATATTTGATAGCCTAATTGTGTTCCATGGTTTAGC